>NC_092621.1:11102500-11402500 GCF_047663525.1 Anas platyrhynchos
AGGACTCCAGGTGGGGTCTCACAAGAATAGAGCAGAGCAGGACAACTCCCTCCCTCATCCTGCTGCCCACGCTGCTTTTGGTGCAGCCCAGGACATGGTTGGATTTCTGGGCTGCAAGCACACACTGACAGCTTGTGTTGAGCTTCCCATCAAACCAACGTCCCCAGGTCCTTCTCCTCAGAGCTGCTTCTAATCCATTCTGTACCCAGCCTGTGTTTGTGCAGTTAACAAACATCAAATGATATACATTTTACCTTGATATGCATGCTACAGCAAACTCAATAACATTGTGCTGTGAATCTGACTCCCCAGACTCCCACTGACTGGAATCCTGTGCAGTTTTCAAATAGCCTTTTAAGTAGTGCACAGCATCTGTGCACATAAATGCTCTGACTTGCTGCAGCTATACAATGTTTAATTGCTCATCTCTATTTGTCTGATCAAATACCATATGTGAATAGATGCAAAAGGGTGATTTAGTGGCTGAAAATTCATCTTTCCTAGAGTAAACAAAATGCTCTATTCAGAGTGGATTAAGCTTTAAATAAACTCCAGTGAGTGCAGCTGAGATTTGTTTGGCTGCCATTTACAGAATGGGACTGACTAAATGGGTCAAGGCCTGATATTTAAAGACTTGTCCACCAGGCACTGTAATTTTAGCAGTCGGAATACCATTTCCCATGCACACAGTTCTAGGTCCACTGGACCAAAGGTTCAAGGCAGCACATCTGTGGACACCATTCTGCATGACATTGTCTCTAGGAACTTCTCCTGTATACCCAGACCAACAGCAGGGAGTCAGAAGCCTTTTGGCTCCTATTCACTCTCATTGCCGGGCTGGGCTGAGAGGCACCTGCCACAATCCTCCAAGTCTAAGAAAAAAATTTCCAGCCAGTCTAAGCAGGCATTCAGAGCTGGAATGACAGCTTCAATAACAAATGACAGACGTAGCTATCCAAACACAAGAGGTAAGTGGAATATACAGGTGACATTCAAAACAACTTCTGCCTTTCCCTCATGTGCCCAAACTCCTCAGCTACTTCAAATCTCTCTAGGCATTTCTATTCCTGCACCCAAGTGAAGGCAGAACAGCACCCAATGCCAAACCTAAATCCAGCTGCAGTCCCAGGAGGTTAAGGACATTACAAGGTGCCCCAAGAGACCCACCCAGAAATCATGCTTTATTCATGCTGAACCAAGAGCAGTAGCTCTTGATGTTCTTTTGCTCTCATGTGTAGTAACATTCAGGAGAAAGACTTCATCAGCTACTCAATCTGAGAGAGCTCAAGACTGTATTTTTAGGTAGCATCCAAGTGTTTAGGTGAGGAGCTCTCCTGGGTGGGATGCTCTTGAGCTTATCCCTTGCTCACAACTGCTGAATCTGTCATCACAGAAGAAAAAGTTTGGACCAGAGACAGGGAATTCAACTTTGGTAGCAAGAGAAAGAGTCTAGTCTTTAGACTGTGACTGTGTTCTAACTCAATGACCACTTAATGTAAAATACATTTATTTATACTAGTCTTGTCTAAGAACAAATACCAGAACATTCCTGCACGGGTTGCTGCAGTCTCTGAAGACTGAGGACATATCCTTCTTCTAATCTCAGCACTTAATGGATCTCTCTCTTTCAGGGCAGAATTTAAAAGCATACCCTGTGCAAACAAATTGTCCCAGAGGACACCAGTCATCTGGGATTTTTCTGTCTCATTGATCTCTTTTTGAGCAGTGTTTCAACTGCTTTTTATCACTTTTTACACACCAACATTGTTTATCGCCATTCAATATTCTTGGTTCAGAATGCTGTATAAGATGTTAAAAAAAATAAACCCACAAACAAAAATCTCATTTACTGACATCCAACAGTTTTTAATAATCACAGAACAAATCTGTGAAGCTAAATCCAGAATGCCTGCTGACATCTAAAACAGTCACTCTCAAGATCTGCAAAAACCTTCAAAAGTTTTGCTGCGTGGAATTCATTTTCAAGGGCTTGAAATTAATATTTCCCCTGAAAGGCTGTATGCACTGCAACTGCATGAAGATTTTTATTTATATGCATAAGATTTTGACCTAGCTATTCCCATCCAATAACAGACTAGTTACACTTTTAAAGACTGAAAACATAATTGGCATCCATCTCCAATAATAAAAATTACACTACCCAGACACACTCTGATTTCAGTAGCAGATGGCATGCAGCCGCCTCAAAGAGACATTGTTTTTATGACTAGGAATGACTTGCGGTGAGTCTTGATAAACGAGCACTTGATCTAATCACCAGCATGTTTTAAAGTGAGCTTTGAGAAAAGATGACTTGCAGTCATCACTTACTGTGACCGATTTCTGTTCCAGATCTATTCCTCCAGCAACACTAAATCCCAGGCCAGCTCCTTCTTCTTTGCGCAAGACTACAAAGTATGCATCTTCTTTGCTCTAGAAGAAAAACAGGGGTGGAACAGAAGAGGAATGAGGAGAAAAACAAAAACAAAGATCAAGTTCCTGCACAAATCACAAATTCCCAGTACTCTTGGTTATGGCAAGTGAAAAAAGCAACTCAAGGAATTAAAACTGGGATGTTATATGAATTTCTTTTCCTGCTTCAGAGAGCAGCAGCCATACAGAACTCAGGTGACTGCAAAGATTTCTTTAGTCAGTCAAAGGCTAGAAAGAAAAGTCAAAATAAGGACAGTGGAAGAGTATAATACTTTGGGCAGCCTAACTTACGTGGGCTGAAGTCAACTTTGCTTTGCTGGACATTTTGCTGTCAAAACTGAATAGTTTCAATGCACATTTCTGGACCAAGCACTGTACTTTTCAGGAAATTATTAACATTTGTTATCCAATTTCTCCTTTGAAAGGAGTTGAAAGGCAGTTATAATGGAGGGCAGTGGCATCAACCTTTTCTCAGAGCGTTGCCAATGTTGCAAGGGGTGATGATTACTAATTGCAGCTTGTGGATGTTAGAGGGGACGGCAAGAAATACTGTTTCATTTGTGAAATGGAAGCGATGAGTCCATTAGTGATCCAAACAGGACTAAGCTGTGATGTTGTGGAAATGGAAGCATACAGCACAGGAAGGGATTGTCCCTGGTCTGCACCAGGGCCAGGCTTGGCTCCAAATCAGAACGAAGGTGTGAAGCTGATTTCTCTGAAGCAATGAGCTGCTGCCAGAATACAGGCTGTGCAATGAGAGAGAAGCAGTCCCATCCAGCAGTCTGGTGCTGTCTTCTGAACAGTTATCAGGACAAAGCCAGACACTGTTACAGATGCTGCAATGTAAAGGGGATTATAAGCAAGCATCTGTTGGAGCAAGGGGATAGTGACTGCCTGTGGGGTGGAGCACCAGAAGCAAGGAGTGGAAAGCAAGTCTCTGATCTTTTTTCTGGGATCCTATCCAACATCAATCATTTCCAGAATCTGCCAACACTAAAATTAATGACATATCATTAGAAACAAACCTCTTAATCTATTTAGCATTAAATGACATATTCAGCCCACTAAACTCAACATTTTAACTCAGCATTTGCCTTTTAATTTCATTGCAGGAGGCACAGGGAACTACAGTTTATTTTTGTGTTTCGGTGAAGCAACTCTCAAATTCCTGGCTTCACTGTGTGTGTTTTTGACACATAATGGTCCTACAAAGTTTTGTGCATTAGAGGCATTCTTGTAAAGTACAGAGCCACTGTCAGAAACTGATGTCACCTTGCTCCACACCACTCATCCATCAGGACTTGGGGTGAGAGAAGCAGTCTGGGATGAGGACATTAGTCCACAGTCCTCTGTAGCAGTCAAGACCTTCCTTACTCAAGTGATAACAGCTTCACATTAGGCTAGAAATAATAGTTAAATATCTAGGTTAGCCCCCTTTAAAAAAGTGCGCTACAGTTAACAAACACTCACATCTTTGGCCACTAAGTACTAAATCAACCATTTTTGCTTAAGAAGCCACATTCTTAAACAGTCAACAGGGGGGACAGTCAACAACAGCCTGAACCCAGGCTTCCTGTTCCTAAGGAGATGCCTTTCCTTCCTTCCCAGCTCTTAAATTTGGTCCTCAGCAGGCACAGGTAATATTGGGAACAAACATATTCCTATTCCTTTACTCAGACACACAGAGGATGCACAAAAGCCTCCAGTGATCACAGCTATCTGCTGGGCTTTGAGAAAAGCCAGCACAATAACTGCAAATCACATCTGTGAGGCAAGTTAACACAAATTATTCCTTGCAATGCACAGACAACTTATTATCTCAGAACTCATAAGGCACTTGCCTAGGATTTCAGAATAAACAAGCAATGGAAAAGGAAAGAGCTCAAATCTTTAGCTTCTCCATTTAGTGTGTTCATCAGATTCAAAGATCATCAGTCACAGAGATCTAATCAATAAAATGTCTTTATATATATATACTATTTTTTTTTTACAACACTTATTAAACACTAGCAGTAAATTCAGCTCAGTTCAGAGTAAAAGATGAAAAATTCTTCCTGAGGAAGCTCTCAGTCCAAATCGGGCAGTCCATCTCATTTTTCATCAATTGCATAACTATAAAGAATTGTCCTATTGTACATTTAAATCCAGTATTTAACTAGCATAAAATTTTCCAGCGTATGTGCCATATTGGGCTTAAACATGGATAAGAAACTATGCAGACAAGGAGTTCAGTCCAAAAAGCATTCAGTTTTATAAATATTTGAGTTCTCAGATTTTGAAAAGTGGCATAAATAAATAATCTCTCCAAGACCCCATGCAAAACACTTTAAAGAACACTTAATTACTGTAGGCCAGAAGTACAATCCAATCTTAAATTCTTTTGTAAACCTATCAAACCCTCTTGGCTCACCAAGCCCTTGGGACTTGCAAGCTTTAGTTATGCTATCCATGGAAGGAGGTAGAGCTGGGTATTTTGGGGAGGTCCCATTCCCTTTCAGTCTGATCTACATATGAAATACAACCTTTGTGAACAATACTCAGGAATACTCTAAATGTAGCTTGGCCAGCAGTTATGCAGACCAGATGGCAGTTTTCCCTCCAGTGCTGTCATTATTTTATCAACTTCAGTTCTAATTTAAAAAGGATGTGGAAGTATCCCAAAAACACAAACACTGCAAACAGAGAAAAGAACATCCTGGCAATCATTTCACTTTGGAGGTCTTCTATATACAACCAGATAATGAAGCAGATTACCTTGGTGCAATTAGTTCCCGCAGAAATGCACTAAAAGCACACAGGGGTCTCTTACAAATCCTCCAGATGCCATGTTCTGGCATTGCAAGCCACCAGTTCAACAAGAGTTAAACAAGGTAAGTTCAATTTCTGTGACCTTTTGCTAAAGCAAAAGGTGTGTACTACTAGAATGAGCAGAGCTTCCCTGTGTGGTGTGTGAAGTGGGTCTGACCATGATGGTTGGTGGAAAGTTAAATTCTGTAGTGCAATTATAGGCAGTTCAAGGAGGTTCTCAGCTGTAACAATGACTGAAATGGAGAAATACTTCTCCATTTAAAATCAGTTTATTTATTGTGGCTCTTAACTGCTTTCACACTGGACAAACAAGACCCTTTTTTATACAAAAAACAAACAAACAAACAAACAAAACAAAACACTGAAATACATTATGGGTTTATAGCAGGCATTCAAAAAACTGCAGAAATAAAACTACCATCAAACAGTAACCTACAACAGGACAGATGGAGGAACTCTGAAACAGTCTGGAAGAGATTTTTACCTGTCATTAAGAACCCCCCTAAAACTACTGCCAATAATTTAGTTTTATCTTCTGGTTATTACCTTTACTTGTGCCTTTACATCTTGGAGCATAGTGGCAATGTCACATTTTGGTACTACAGCTGACAAAGCCGCTTGCAATTTTTGCTGGTCCAGGTTTGAGACGAGCAGCTGATCCAAGCTAAAATGAATAGAAAAATAAAGATAGTGCTGTATTTTTAGATGGTGTAGAGATACGTTTCAGGTGTACAGTATAATTTGTGTTAGGGTAAGCAACAAAAGGACAGAACAAGCAGAAATCTGGGAAATGGATAAGAAATGGCATATGCTGAGATAATGGCAAGGGGAAAAGAAGACAGTTTAGAGTAACTCTGAAAATCACTCTGTTCCTCATCTCCCTTCCCAATGATTTTAGCAATAGTTATTAACACAATAAGGAGACGGCTGCTTTTGAGGACTGCATCTGGCAGGACAACAAGCTTGTTTGTCACCACAGGCTGTGCTGGCAGCCAGCGCTACACAGCCTCCCCTCCAGGGCAGGCAGGAGGCAGCGACTGCTGTGCCATAACACAGCCAAAACACAACCAAAGGAACCCAGCTGGAAGGGTCACATAAAACAAGCTTGACTCTGCCAGGATAAAGCACTTCATCCCATACAGAAGTGTGGTTGTCACCAAACAGCAGCGCAGCAGCTCCGAAATGCAATGGAGCATGAAGAGTGAGGGGATTGAGTCCTGGGCCAAAGCTGAGTGAAACACACACTGCTTCAGGAGAGCCTTGCGGGGTTGAAATGAAACACTGCAGAAAGATGGCTGATAGAAACAGCAATAGCAAAGCAGACCAACCTGAGGGACCAGCTGTTTTCTGAGTGCTCCCCACCCAGAGAGCCAGCACAGGGCACATCATCATCTGAGGCAGACCCTGGTGTTCCCGAGCTGCTGTCCCGAGGGCTGCTGGCACCCGTCCCAGCCATGTCACTACGGCTGGGCAAGCCGAGGGCTCTCCGGGGTGTGATTTCCAGCTCTGTCTTGAAGCATGCAGGCTGTGGTGGCCCCGAGAAGCCCTCGCCACACAGCTTGTCCAGGTCGGGCATGCTGAGGGCCCTCAGCTCCCGTAGCCTGGAGCGGGACAGCGGCGGCCGCCCCAGGCCTCGACTGCGCCGCACCTGCGAGGCTGTGGTTGGAAAGGCTGCTGAGTCCACCCTGGCACTGCCTTCCTCGCTCCTTTGGGACTTTCCTTCCCCTACGCCGCCCTCTGCAGCACACGTAGGCTCTGTGCTCACAGGAGACTTGGCCATAGTATCAGCTGGACTTGGACTGCTGCCATAGGAGCTCAAGCTGCGCCGTAAAGCCCGTGGCGTGTCTGTGGGGCTGGTTGCGGTGGCCATCCCACCACACGACCTCCTGCCGAGGGGAGACCTCACGGATGAGTGTATATCGATGGCCTTCACGACAGGCCGGTCAAAATTTGCCAGGTTTTCGAAGGATTTGATCCTTTGTTTGACAGAGAAGGATGAGGTAGGTTCATGTGGCCAGTTTAGCTCATAGTAGTAGTAATTTCTCCTAAAACTCCTCAGCTTATCGGTGGCAGAGTAGGTACTGTCAGTGGCAGAGGGGGATGTGTCATGCACCCTCTGAGTGCTTTTGGAGGTGTATGCCTGCTCCTTCCCACTTTGGCCATTCGGCAGGTTTAGATGAACCATCTTTAATGTACTTGTCACTGCCTGGGGATATTTCTCCTCTGTGGCATGGCCCTGGGAACCCTGCACAGGATGAATTTCTGCAGCATGGCAGTCCTCCCTCAAGTGACCTGATAACTGGGCTGGCATCGAGTAAGTCCTTGTCACAGGTTTTGACAAGCCATAGAGATTTCGATCTCTGGCAACGTCCACTTTTGAGAAATACTGTGCGGTCCCCATCTCCTCAGTTAGCTGACGCACCTCTGCATTCACCTCTTCATTTTTCTCTAGCAATGGCAGCTGCAAAAAGGGTGCTGGTGAGGAAGAGGCAGAAGAGGAGGAGGAAGAGGAGGAGGAGGAGGAGGAAAGCTTCACCTCGATGAAAGTGCGCTGAATCTCCTGCCCCTCTGTATGCTCTGCAGGGTACCTCAGTGAAGAGGAGCCTCCAGCAGATGCCCCTATGTTTTGCAGATCTAATTGCCTAACATCATCTGCGCTATAGATGCTCTTGATTGTGTTCAGGCCTACTCCAGGGTTCTCAGTTTTCCCTTTCACGTATTCGACTTTTGTTGTCTCCTGAGGGGATAAAACTGCTTTGGACTGACCATCTCCAGCTCTGAAATCATCCACTTTAACACTCTTACCCTGACACACTGCAGACTGCACGGAAACTTGTTTTTCTTTTGGCTTTCCCCATGACTGCTGCAGGTGTGTTAGCTCCCCACAGCCACCACATTTCATTTCACTGCTTGCTGTTGGGCTGCTGGTGCCATTTTGGAGAGGCAGAAGTGAATCCTCAGAAATGACCAGAGATGGTTTATTTTCTAGCTCTGATTTCAGAGTCCTTGAGGCTGCTGAAATGCTCTTGCCAGCATCTGGGTTTGTAGGGGAGTTACGGGACAAGGGTGCTTTCTTCCCCAGGAGTTTGGGGGACAACTGTGGAGAAACCAAAGCCCTTTTCTGATCAGCCCCACTGATTTTGGTAGAATTAACGCCAGAAGAATCTGAATTTGTCTTTGCTTTGCTTTTGATAGTGAACCCTTTTAGCTTTGGTCCTCCTTTGGCCTTCTGGCTATTTAAAAGGGTTTCCATTATACTTTTTTGTGCTATTCCCTTAGACTCCTGACAGGATTTTTTCTGTGACAATGGGCTGTGCGGTACTGCAGCTCCTTTGCAGTGATTTGTGCCTGAGCTTTGGACTTTGCCATTTGAAGTTCTTCCGCAAGTCACAGAGCTATTTTTTTCATTTTTCCCTGGCAAGTCATGAGTTCCATTAGCCTTTGGATCTTTAGATCTAGTGGGAAAGGGAGACCTGAGTGATATTGCTCTTGGTGATGATGCGTTCAGGTGATTGCTGTCTGTTTTAGACAAGTTGGACAAACAGTTGGTTTCTTTCTTTGCTAAGCAATAGGTAACAGTGTGATTACAGTCATCAACCACTGTTTCACTTTCAGATTTGGATCTCTGTTCTTCATGACATCCTTCTTTCTCAGGCAAGTTGTTCTCCAAGCCATTGACATTTCTAGCAGAGGAAAAGCTTATATTTTTGCAGTGCAGAGACCCTTCCTCTTCAACAGATTCACAGCATTTTATATTTTCATTATTGTTCCCCAAACCTGTCTGTTCTTCTGTACTTAAGGCACCATTGTTATGGAATGAGTAAACTTTAGGGGCATCAACTGAATTCCTTAAGATGTCTTTTTCTGGTAGGAAGACAGAGGATGAAGAACACAGGGAAGCAGAAGAGACTTCTGAACACTGTGAAGGACACGAAGTGGGACCACTGCAATCTTCCAAGCCCAGTTTGTTGATGCTTGTCTCCAGTGACCCACACATTGCACAGCCTTCATTTTGCAAAACTTTGCCACCACGAGGGTGCTGTGGGGACAGAGAGGATGAGCTTGTCACAGCCTTGAGATGCTCCTCTTGAGCAGGCTTTTGTGGCTCATCATTCACACAACAAATTTCAATTTGCTCCTCATCTGACTCTAATGCAGGACAGACTGCAGGGACATTAGCAGCAGTGCAAGGCCCGAGCAACACATCACCAGTACTCTCAAATATTTCTGTGACAGACTCTGTGTCTGAGTGAGAATCTTCTGCAGCCCCATACATAGACTTTGGAAATGGGTCACATCTCTTACCATCCAGACAGTTTGCTGTAGGCAACTCATCCTCACTTAAACTGCTAAAATTCCTAGAGTAGTTATTTAAAGAGTTTTTATTCACAGTAAAAAGTTTGCCTGTGTTAATAGAGTCCAACACAGACAGCCCCAAAACCCCTTGTGGTGCATTAACTGCACAATTCATAGTTTTTTCCAGCTGCTCCTCCTTTGCTGGACTTGGCTCAGAACTGGGACAGCCTTCGTCGGTCCCGCAGCAGCACATTGTGGTGTACTCCTCTCGGAGGGGGCTTTCTGCTCGCGATGGGGTGCGCCTGGTCTCGGGAGCACCCATTTGGCTGAGCAAGTCATCGATATCGGTGACAGGGATGGCCGTGCTGTCCTCGGCACGGCTGCTCCTCGTGGTACCTCTCTGCACATCTTTGCTTGTGGCATCAGGTGGCAGTGTTGCTCTCTCCACCGCACAGCCACCGCCAGCGTTTTGCGGTCCTGCTCCTTCTTGCTTCCCAGCACTCGGTTCTTCCTCAACCGAGAGGATGCTGTTGACATCAGCTTGATTTTGACTGTCTACTGCTGGAGACAGGATGAGGTTTGTAAATCTGCTGACAGCTGCATCACAATTAAAAAAAAAAAAAAAAAGTTAAAAAAGAAATGCAAAATCCTGTCAGATGTAGGAAGTGATGCAAAATCACCAGGTTTTACTATAAAAATAGACACACACATATTCAGACTAGATGTCTTCCTTTTGCACTGCACTCCTCCTCTTCTGTAATGATATTTACAACCCCAATTAATCATAACCCTGTGTATTTGAGTAGCACACGAGAGTGAGGAATCCACCCATCAAGGGTGAGTAGTCATGATCTGTTTAATTCTCATCTTTGAGATTTAAATAGTCAAACAGCCAACTACCAAAGTGTCTGTGTGCAGTAAGTCAGGCTGAACTGTACTGTTTCTCATTACTTGTTTGATCAAAGATGTCTCCAACAGATTGCACAGAGTACACAAGGTCCTGGCATAGCAAACTCTGTGACAAGCTGTGCATAAACACCTTGACTCTGATCCCCTCAACACTCCTGCAGGTGCTTGATGTGACATGCATGGGTGATGTTGTACACATATCAAGCATGTGGGCTTTACTGGATTCCTGGTACAGACATTTCCTCACTTAGATGTTTAACCCACTCCTGTACAACGCACTGAGCTCCCTGTCAGTGCTACTCTACAGTACATACTGGCTAACCCATTGCTCCAGTTCCTTAATTTTCACCAGTCCACCCCAAACATTTGTTGGCACCTTCCTGTGCTTCTTCTGGGACACACATTCCCATTCAAGCTGTCTTCCTAAGGCTAGTTACTACCAGATGAGGCCCAGAAAGTGCATGGAGAAGGAGGGGTGTATTCACAGAGTCAGCATATTTTGCTGTTCATTCAAACATGTTGGCACATCTCTCTAACCCTTGAACAAACCCACAGAATTGTTCACACTGCTTATCTTAGGTACCTATGTTAAGAAGTCCAAAATCTTGGAATCTACAGAGAGGAAAACACCTCAAAAGAGCATTTTGAAGCAGACAGGTTATGATTTGAAGTACTGCCCTGCTTCCCTGTGCTGGACCACCCACTGAAGAGACCCTCTTCTCTTCCATGGGGGTAGGGTGAAGGGAAGGGGAAAGTAGAAGAGTTTCCTGACAAAAAAGTGCCAATGTCCCCCTACCCCTCTGCTAGTAGTCTGCAAAAGCCAGAGCAATAAGGAAATATGAACACTACTCTTTGCCAAGCCAGGAATTCCTTAAAGAACAACTAGGTTTGAAGCATCTGGAAGCAATTTAGGCTCACAGGTATTAATAGGTACATGAAGGAGATCATAAGCTAGAATGAAGCAAAATATTATGTTCTTCCTGAATTTGAAAAGTATGCTTTTCTTTTTCAAACACTCATTTCCACACCACGTAATTTGTACAGTCTGTGGGGAAGCATATATTGCTGTAGCAGCATAAATCAACCCTGGGCAGAAACTAAGGAGGTATCAAATGTTTCAATTCAAACTAGAACACTTTCTGTAAGAAGCATGCAAATAAACATTTTGATAAGATTCTAGTTATCCCGGCTTTTCTGCATATTAGGAGAATTCTGACACATGAAAACAAAAAAAAAATGGTCTTACTATCTTACTGTCCATTCATAAAAATATTGCTTAAAGTCAATCTCTTTAAAGAGATGCATGTAATTATAAAGGATCAATGTATTTACTGAAGAGGCAGAGTAGTAAAATAGGTTGCCAGAACAGGTCTGCTGCTGGGTTAGCTTCAGCTCCACATGAAATGACTCAGATCAATGCAAATGCTGGCAGGAGGACCATACAATAAATGGGAGCTTTGAACACTTGACACTGAAGTAGGTTTGCTCCCCCTCATCATGGTACTTGGGAGGACCCCTGAAGCCTGGTTTGGTGGTGAAGAGCTTTGCCTGCTTCACCAACACAGACACAAGGTATTCCCTGTCTTTTTATCTGAATTGATGTGGAAACTGGGGCAGCAGCAGATCAAATCCAGCTGAACCAATCCAGTTTTCATTACTGGCACCTAGAATAAATGGTACAAAAGCCAAACTATTCTCTTACCTGCTGCTGTTTTCTGGATCTCCAAGGTTACAGATGTGGGAAGGCATTGCATAAGCAAGCAGATTTCCTCGTACGTCATCTTACTGACTGGGATGCTGTTGATGGTGGTAATCTCATCTCCTACAGCCATCTTGCCCATGGATCCCTAATACAATGACAGAGGCAAGGAATTTATAAATACACCTCAGAAGCCCTGCTACAGGGGCAAAGATTGCAGAGAAGCAATTAATGGCTATTAACATTCTCTATTTCAATCACTGCAGAATACAGGTACCCCTACTGTCAGTTTGTCAACATATAAATAAAAAGCAGACTGTGCTTTTGCCAGGAGAGGAATTAATGATCAATCTCATACAGGAAGGTCAAAAGAGCTTCTGGGTTCTCTGAGAGATCAGTATCAGGATGGAGGACACAGCCTCTTTCATTTAAATGAACTGGGCTGGATCAGACCTGTTTTCTTCAAGACTGAAAGTGTTTCATGTAGGAATTACATTCCTGGTCACAATCTCTCACTGGACTAAATGGACTCTTCTACATTATTAAATTGGAACGGGAATAAGCTCTTAAGGTAAAAAACAAAGTACGTTTCTTAACACTGCATAGTACATAAGAAAAAGAGGTGGGAACGGAATCCAAACCCCCAACTCTTACAGCCCAATCTGAACTACTGATATACATCCCCTCCTTACACTAATGGACCCTAAATAGATTAAAAATGCAACGTGATTTTGTACTCCAGAATATCATTCTTTCTATGTCTGCACCATTGCATCTAAGTCAGCAATTCCACGTCCAGCATGAAGCCAGTATCCACACTAATAAGAGCAAGTAAGAGACAAAGAAGATCAGTGCATTACTGGTACTATCACACCTCTCAGCAAACCAGGCCAGCATGAGGCCTCCTAGTACCAGATTTGAATAATACAGGGATACATACATATAAAATAATAGAGAGGGATTTAAAATACTTTCTAAGTTACAATGTAGCTCCTCTCTTAATAAGCATCTGTATCACCAGGACTTACTTATCTTGTCTTTGCCTCTTGTAAAAATAAAGACAACAAAAGAACAATGCTCCCTCCAAGCTGTAACTCTGAGTGTGGATCAGTCCATCTCAGGACATCTGCCTCTTGACTTTCTCTGTTTTTCATCAGCCAGGGTGCACTTTTGAATCAGAAGCATTTAATTTAACAGGCGTTTCAGAACAGTATGGGGTGAGAACTTTTGCCCAGCAGAGACAAGTCCCTTGCACTCACTCTCAACAGATCACTTCTTTAATCACAATTCCTGCAAAGTGAAAACAAATCACAAGGCAATCCAAACTAAAAAATTACCCTTTCTGCTGCTCCACCTGGTCGCAGCCCTGTGACAACAACTTTTAAGGGCATGGCTTGGATTTCCAAATCCAGGCCGAATGACTCATGCTCATTGCGAACCAGGGTGACAATTTCACCCTGGCACTGGCCCGTCCCATCGGGTGCTTCACATTTCTTGCTGTGCGGGAGCATCCTCGCAACAGGCTTGTTGTAAGAGCCATGCTCCTCCATCCTCTGTCTCTGAAGGCTTCGGCACTCAGTGCTCATCATGCTTTTCACTCTCGTGACTGCTCTATGCTCCAGTTTTGGTGATCTCTTAGATTCCAGCTGTGCTTCCCGGAGCTCCCTCAAACTCAGACTGCTGAGACGAACTTCAGGCACACTTGAGTAGTCAAATGCTATGATGGGGAAGAAAGGAGAGTCAATTTGCTCTGGTGTGCTGTCTGCAGACTCCACGGAGTTGCTGAAAACAGGGGAAGATGTCTCTGTGCTAATGTACTTAGGTGACTCACTGTCCTGGCTCTCATCATCGATTTCTACAGATGACGTTGTAATGACGATGCCAGCATCCTCCTGGCTCTTGACCCTCTGGCTTCTTTGTGTATGGGAACTTTCATCATCATCACTAGCATCACCATCATAAAAAACAACCCTCCTCTGTCGATGAAAGGGGCTGCGGGAAGATTTGGGGCTATCGCTAAGGATACCGGGTCGGACAGACTCCACATGCTTGTTGTGAGGACCAGATGATCTCCCACTGTTTGGAGAAGACAGACCATTTGCTTTTGCCAGTCCTGCTTCTCTAGCAGCTAGGAAAAAAAAAAGAAAAAAAAAAAGTTACATTATAATTGTGTTTATCAGTGTTTTTTAATATCATGCATCTGACTGCAGCAGAGGACATGTGGCATTGTTTGCAGGGAAGCTTAATCTCTCCTCAGAAAGCAAAAAGCAGGTTTTTCATGTCCTCCCTCTAGCTAAAATACACAGCAAGAGCAATGGCAGATAGCTCCAGAATTTATGGGTAATTCCTGAAATCAGCTCATGGCACATCTGGTTCTATTTTAAGCTTATTTCTAAATTATGACTATGACCCAAAGAAGAAAGGGATGCACATACACATGTGTATTTTACTTTAAACAACAAAATTTCTTTCACATCTTGCTTCAATCTATGCTACTGCCTGGATCAATTTACAGTGAGTGAGAAATGCTTTTTCAAACAAAAATACAAGCACATGACAATCAGTTTCAAATTAAAGTCTAATTAGCCTAAGAGTCCTTTTCACATCCTTCTTAGAAAGAACTGCATCTTCCTACATAGAAAGTTCACCCCCTCCACCCATGAAAATGCTTTTCAGCATTAAATAATGAATTTCCAGAGAAAAGTAAGTAGAAGATAGATTACTTGAGAAGTACAGGAAAGGGAGAATAAATACAATATCCTTTGAATCTGAAATAAGGTGCATCTCAATAAGGAAATGAAAGATTCTTTCACTCAATTACTATGGGGAGAAGAAAGATACGTATGCAAAGTATCTGATGTCAGGTTGAACATTTGATTGTTTTTACATCGCTACATGTGACATTTTGAAATTGTTTATTTGAGGTTGCTAGGAACGCTTTAATTTAAATGTAATCAATCAGATGATCATATGCCATTTGGGAAAAAAAAGAAACAACAGCAATGACAGTATTGTCAATCTAGCATTGGCCAAGCCAATCAAATAAAGTCATTCTCACATAATCAGAGCAGCAATTTGGACAAACTACCATGGAAACAGGCGTTTATGTGCATTGTTGTAAACTCCTTCCGTCTTCCAGCGTTTCAGATGATCAGCACCAGCTTGCACTATGCTGCGAGGCATTTCTTACCAGCACAGGAATCACCATAGCTCTTCCACAAAGCAAACTAGCGCTCAGTGACTCTCCCCTGCATTAACCAAATGACCAGACAAATTTCTGTCGCTTACTCAGGTTACCAGGAAGAAGAGAGCCATCATCCAGCAAACTGTTCCTGTTCTTCTGACGGAGTTGCTCTTCATCACAGGAGCCAGTTACAGCATCGGAGAATGGCAGCTGGCTCGTACCATCATGTGAGAAGTACTGGGAAAGCTCTGCCTCGGAGCTGACAGATCCCTGCTGAAAAAAAGCGAGGCTGGTGACCAGTCACTGACAATGCTTAAAGCCTCTCCTGCATGCAAACACCACAATTTTGACTCACATTACCCATGTCAACATAGGAAGTTTACAGCCAATTTTAAAAATACAGGGATTGACAGTATATTGAGGACCAAACTGTCAAACTTTGATGGCTGAAATGCAGCCTGTCAACATGCTTTTGGCCCACATAATAAAAAATAAATAAATTCCAAATTCCACTCCTTTGCAGATGTGGTTCAACACACAAAGGATGAAACCACTCACTTCTGTACTTCCCTTCATACACCTTATGCACTGAGAGAAGGGCAGGGTTTGTACTTCTGGGCAAAGACTGTCTGGCTTCTCTGGCTTTCCCAGAAAAAAAAGGAGACTTTTCCACTGCAATAGCTACGGAGAGAGACTAAGTACTCAGCCTTCTGCCTTGAGAGGCTCAAGTCTCTCCTGCTAACTAATTCCTGCATCAGCAGGAGCTTCCTGCAGAGCAGGGGTGCCTTTGAGGTGGCAGGAGGTAGGAACCCACAGCTTTCTCTGCCGTGCTCTGCACATCGCTCCCAAAGGTTATGGCCACGCAGGCAAACAGGAGCTCACAGCTCCAGTGTCACGATTTGAACATGTGGCATAAGAAGCAAACACTTTTACAGAGACCATGCAACAGGGAAAGAGCACAGAGGTTTGGTTTTGAACTCCCTGATCAAGTGAGAGCCTCGGTAAAACCTGCATTTGAAGCAGACTGTTTGTATTGCATCTAATCCTTTTACCCGGCTTGCTGGCTCCAGGAAGCGTTTCATCGTCCAGCTGAGGGGAGATGAGGTCTCTCCTTGTTTGGCCTTCACACCAGGAGACGGGCTTTTTTGTACAGCTCCTGTTGGACGCAGTTTAGTTAGTTGCCAAAAAAATTGAAGTTGTGGTCCATATATCCAAACAAGCCCTTCATTCACCATCTGAGCCAGGGGCTGCGCTTAATCCCACTTGTTATCTGAATTACCTTCATAAAGTGAGATTTATTTAACATTTCCCAAGCTCTCCCTCAGATCAGGTGAAACATTATCACAGAAACACATTACTCCAGCCAGACCCAGGACTGAGCTATGAACATAAGATGAGCAGGAGACAGCCCCCCTCGCCTGCTGGAGCACACTGCTGACTAGGTGCAATCACAGAAGACAAATTAGCAGCCACCGGCAAAGCCTACTACAAAAAAAGGTCTTAGCTGACACAGATATAAGGGTAATTACAAAGCTAACATTTCTGTCTGAAAATCAGCTTGCTGGTCACTTTGCCATTGCCAAAAGTTTGCTTTCATTGGTAAGATTTTAGTAAGTGCTAAATCTGGAGTTCAAAAATAAACAGCAAACAGACAAATACCAGAGAATACTTTTTGACGTGATCCCAAAGATTAAAATCAAATTAAAACATATAGTGGTGTACACAATATCTGGACTTTTTCAAACTGTTACACAGATACTTCTTTGTTGTTGTTTTTTGCTATCCATATGGGTAAGTGTACCCAGA
Source organism: Anas platyrhynchos (assembly GCF_047663525.1). Lineage (NCBI taxonomy): Eukaryota > Metazoa > Chordata > Aves > Anseriformes > Anatidae > Anas > Anas platyrhynchos. Next base: position 11,119,636 of record NC_092621.1, read on the forward strand.
TGGAGTTGATTCTTCCTGCCCTTTCCCTACAGGGGTAGGGCAACCACCTCTTCGCATCCCTACTTTCAGATCATGGCAGCCTAGTAAAACCCAAAGCAAGTTGGGTTTAGGTAGCTGATTCATCTGAATTCATCTGAATTCATCTAGATAGTTGATTCATCTGAAACAGATGTTTTAGCCAAAATTTTTTCAGTGGACAGAACGATTGCATTCCCCAAACTTGTCTGCTGTTTTGAGGGCCCTCAAAAGATTGCTGAAGTTGGGGAACCCTAGAGCATGTCCCTAAACCTTCCCACACCTGGAAAAGGACAAATACTTAGTAGAAAACATGCTACCACCTGTGACATGAGAGGAGCTTGTGTCCTTGCTCTCTCGGTGAGTAGTGCGTGCAATTGCTTCATCCATCTCCTGCTCAGAAACCTAAAGTTGAGTGCAAGAGATTAAACTGGGTAGAAGAAATTAATATGGAAGTCTCACCACTTATTACTACAAATGCATGGCTCATTTCTGCTCTACTATATTTAAAGCCACTGTAAAGCAGGCATAGTTGAGAGCTCCTAAGTCTTGGTCCCCTGACTCAGACTCTCTCTGTCCCACCACCTCACAGAAACCAGGAGGCAGAAGTCAGCTAAATTCATGAAAACAATATTGAAGTGCCATGTTACCCAAGCAAAACTGCACCAGACTTAAAAAAGACAAATTATGCCATTACAGCACAATTGTAACTTAATTAAATACTGTATATTGATTTATTGAGAAAATATTACTTTAAAATAGACAAAGACTGCTTTGCACAAGCATACGTCAGCAACAGAAGATATTCTACTCTTAACGTACCGGAAGAATACCAGACTTTCCAAGATATTAGCTGTCATTTTAATTTTAATTTCTCTTTTTTTTTTTTTTAAAGAAAAAACCTAAATCAGTAATTAAATTAGTACTAAATTAGTAATTAGTGTTCTTCTGGGTTTAGAATAAATACTGGTTTACCATATTTGCTAATTTTCTCCTGAATTATTGCCATGCACTTAATTCTTATTACTGGCAAACTCCATATAATTTCAGAACAGGAAAAACTAGTCTGCAGGAGTATATATTTAAAAACAGAAAGTGAGTTAACTCTGTCAAAAGTAATTTCTGTACTCACTGCTTTACATGAATTAAAATTCAGCATAAAGAGAGACCAGAAACTTGAATCTTTCTGAACCAAGAAGATTTGAAAGATTCTTAAGCAAACTCAGCAGTTTAAACATAGTTTAAATGCCACATTCACTCAGAATAACAAGAAGAAATAAAATGTTGTGGTGTTTCTCTTGGAAGTACATGAAAACACCGAAGTGAACACATTCAGCAACAAAATGTACTGTGGACCTTTTGTGTCATAAAATGAGAGATTAAGTATAAAAATGTCTAAAACAACATAAGCCTTTGTAGAAATACATCTGTTTTCAGCTTGTGGCATGACCTTACAGCAAACCAAAAGCCTTTGAGCTTCTGGGGCACAGGGAGTCCCTACAGGACATGGACCAAACCCTGAGAGTGTGCTCAGGACCTTTACACAAACCATTAGGTACAGGATGTCCCCAGAGCAAAACTAGGTGCTGAGCAGACTGCAGTACTTGTTTAAAATTAACCAGAAATCCACACATCTGCAAGCGCGGCCCATTTTGATTCTTTAGCATCCTCCACACCTCAGGCAAATCAAACTGCTTCTGTGGAAAGTGACAAACTAGTTCTTAACTACTATTTGCAGGTTGGGGTATTATTAAGAAAAAAATAAATTAATTTAAAAACCACCAACAAAGCACCAACACACAAAAACTTCTTTAGATTCCCCAGTGCTGTCAGAAAAAAAGGCAACAGCAATACAGGATAAATATGGCTCCCCATATGGAATATTCCTTCAGAGAACCAACTATAAGGGACTTTGGATTCAGTATTGCCTGCGGTGGAAATGCTTTAGGGTCCCTCCAGTTCAACTTTTAACTTTACTTAGCAATTCTTGGCAAAGGATTTGTTGTCATTTTAAATATCACTTATGGAAAACTGTAATAGGATCCACTTAATAGTTTCCCTCTGTTACTGAGTAATGGCAAGCAATTAGCTTAACTCAATTCATCTCAGCAGATACCTGGTTAGGTCACTCATCGGCTTTCAAGACACCACCACAGTGAGATGAAGGATGGAAGAGAAGGGCAGGCTCCACGCCATGGAGTTCTTATTTCATGCTACTTATAGACTCTGAGAAGTCTATATTCCTTAATAACGCAATCAAATGGAACCATCATGCTGGTTCAGCACAGCATACAGACTCTCTAGAAGTACTGTTATCTTAGGCTATAAGCCCAATTCTTACCCTTCTCGTGCTTACCTTTAACTAGTAGAACCACAGCCTCTTTCTTTTTAGCATCACATGGCCTCACAGCAACGATAATAAACTCTGAGCAGTAGGACCCTATTTGTCTATTGTTTGTATATTTGATTTAGCAGAAAATACACAATTAATTATAAAATAAGAAATCTGAGTTCTCCTAGATATGGATTTATTAAGGCCTCTATTTGTAGTTCGAGTTCAAAAGTCAGAGCTCTCTGGACCCACTAATGCAAATATTTTTACAGCTTCAGTCCTGTTTAAACAGGAAGGTTTTGTACACTCACGAAATTCTTTGAAATATTGAAATAAAAGAAGTCGTTATTCCCTACAGCTTGGTTAAAAGGGCTTTATCTCCTATCATCAATTTTTAAAAATTGATTAAAATAATCACTCACTCTGTAAACACAGGCTTATTTTCAAACCTCCCTTGCACAGATTTCACAGCAGCAGTACATTCCAGATTCCCGTTTTTTAATTCCTGACGGAAAACTTTGATCTTTGGATTTTTTACTTTTTTTTTTTTTCTAAAAACAACAACAACAACAAAAAACTGTATTCCTATTAGTCTACTGTAGTTGATCAATTCAATCTGTTGATATTTATATTCTGGGTCCTAAATTATATTCCACTCACAGAAAAACTGCAAAATAACCTTCAGGAGGAAGATGATTTCTTGCCACTTGTTCCAACTATGAAGAAAGATGGAAGCACTTCACTCAAGCAGTTCCAGGAAAACTGCCTTTGATCAGTGGGTGATGAAGAGAAAAGCAGCAAGGAGAGTACAGCATTGTGACAACTTACAAAACCATGTCCTTTATCATGGCATCATGTCCTTTATCCTGCCTTCTTGCACAATACATGCCACAGAGAGAAAAATCCGATACTCCTCATTTGCCACCTTCCCAGCAGCAAGACTCAGATTACAGGACCAGATGAAAACAGCACAGATATGCTACCATGTTTTCTCCTCACCTTAGGGTTAGGATGCCTACTAATGATAAGGCTAACAGGACCTGGACCGCATTCGCTCAGAATGGCGTAGGCTTCGCTTAACGCCGCATGACGCAGGCTGACCGAATCTGCCTCCAGGATCTGATCGCCCCGACTGTGGAGAGACATACAGCCAGTTAATCGCATCCGCCTTTTACAAAAACATTTGTGCTTTTGACTTGTGGCCAAACTTTTCCAAAGATACTTGTATCTGGAAAAGATCTGATTTGCAAAGAAGCCAGTCTTGCTCTTGCTCACAGTGACGTGAGTGCTTTAAGTCCTGTTGACTTTGCGAGGGAGGTCCAGCGATCCCTTCTGTACTTACCGTCAGAGCTACAAACCCTATTAAATCAACAGAGAAAATTGGCTGCATTTGGACTACAGCAAAAGCAAATTTCAATTCTCCTTCTGCGTTCAGATACTTGTTGGGCACCGAAGAGGAAAAATTAGATTCAGATGGGCAGTTCCTTCCCATCATATTGAATTACTTAACAGCAACACTGATAAGAAATTCATGATTTAGATATAAATTTATGAAATTACTCCAGGAATACATTGAGCAAGATAAGTGTATATTTGTTTCAAATTATTGTACCGAACCCATTAAAGAAAAAGAGGGAGAGAGAGAGAGGAAAGCATAGATTGTTTAGGTTTGTTTTTCCAGTTTCATAACTCTTGCTCATAGTGCTTAGACATCTGGAACTGTTCAAAGAAAAGATCATCAACTAGGGATATCATTAAAGCATTCTCCATAATTACTGAAACATTTGCTTTAAATAGACACTTAAACAATCCACTACTGCTGATTTATGTTGGGTTACTTGTGACAATGGAAGTGAGCTTACACTGTGAGGCCACATGCCAAAAGCAAATTAGCAATTGCACATGGCAGCCTTCAGTAGCCTGTACTCTGGTGAAGGCTCATGAAATAAAAGGATGACCTGACAATTAATTGTGTCATTGTTTTGCCTACCTTTTAGGTCAAAACACCTATTAGAAACTAAAAAACTGAAATCGCTTTCACAAACATATAATTGAGAGGGGGAGCTCAGACACAGAGGGACTGAGTTGAAAACCTTTCTAGTATCGTAAAGTCGGTATCTGATTAACGTGGTTTTCCGAAATCAAAACCATCCTGTAAGTTTTGGCTTATGGAGCCATAAACCACTGATGGGACAACAGGAGCAATGTCTCAAAGAAGCAAGCTAGAAAACTGGGAAGCATGCCTGGATATAATCAATCATTTAAACCTAATAAATGATGCAGCTGTTACACACAGACACAACCAGCACTGCAATCTTTTCCAAAGAGGCTTACAAGAAACCAAGTTGGCATTAAAGAACTGTTTCCTATAGGCATTTCTGTATGGTTGGAACTTTTAAGATTGTTTTATTGTTTTTTTTTTTGGTGTTGTTTTTTTTTCATTCTCTCCCGCTGCCTCCAACCCATGGGTTTGCAGGGATGTAACTACCAAATTATCTTCTTCCCTTATTCCAAAAGCCAAATTGCTCTATCACAGTTTTCCTGGTGAGCAAGTAAACAGAAAGCACTCTGCCCATCACAAAAGCAAAACTATCATGTAAGTCCTCTACAGCAGCGTTCAAGCCACAAGTTCTGCGTAGATTATGTGGTCCCAGCGTGCCTTAACAACATCCTCCTCTCCTGAATGATGCTCCCAGCACCCAACATCATTTATGAACCAACACAGAAAGGTGGAACATCTCCCCCCAGCTCCTCCAGGTGACTGAGCTTCTAACAGAACTCTGCACATGCCTGAGCAATCTGGGATCTCTGGCAGCTACTCGGATAAAAAGACATAAGGCTGCACTTTTTGCTGCTCCCCTTTCTCAAAGGGTGCTTGGTTGTCTATGTAGAGAATTAAAAAATAATAATAAAAATTAAAAAAAAATTAATGACCATGTTGCTTCTAGCACATAGAATAACATTTCTTGAGTATTAAATACAACTTTGGGGAGTCTTTAAATGGTTTCTTTTTGGTGAATGCTTAAGTATAAATCTCCTCTGTGCTACAACAACCAACAGGTAAAAAGGAATTCTCAATCAATGTAAAACCACTCCAACATATTTTTGCTTTAACTAACCTTAATCTGCCATCCATTTTAGCGACTGATCCTGGGGCCAGGCTGTGAATGTATATCCCCGGAGAACTGTTTTCCAGAGTGAGACAACAGGCACCAATGCCAAGTCCAACCCCTGGCTCTGTGAGAAACAAGAAGTACAAAGAGAAGTGTTGTTATTCCCCACACATTGTACTCACGCAGGACACACAAGTGTTTGTGTTCCCACATCCCATCTGGAGACCAAGACTCATGTATTGTTTCAGGGTTGGCCTTAGGTACAGCCAGCCAGGAAGCCGAGACCAAGAGTGGAAATCAGGACTGAAAATATCTGATCCTGCCTGCTTTCTGAGATCCACTTTTGAAAGGACTAACTCTGCTCCTGGCAAATTTTCAGTGTGCTTTGGGAACCACCTCAGACTGGAAACGTTGCACAAGGTCTGATCTGGTCTGAAGCACAAGGGACTGGGAAAAGCAATCCAACAAAGTTCTCACTTAGAATTATTAAAAAAAAATGGGAGCACAGAAAACACTGCTAATGACACTGCTCTCTTTTGTTAAATACCTCCATGGCATCCATCCCTCAGCAAAGACACATGAAGAAAGGTGAGAAGTTCTCTCTGATTCAGTGACTCTCCAAATTTTTAATCCAACCTTTAAAAACATCTCCAAGTCTTTAAAGCAGGCATGCTTGTCCCACCACAAAGAGTATATGCACTAAGTGTCCCTTGTGCAATTATTGTTAACAAGACCAGTGCAATTATTGATAATGAGACCAATCCTCATGCAGAAGTTCAAGCAGCTCATCTGAGCAATTCTGAGCACTCTGCAGGGATTTGTCTTATTCAGGGCTGCTCGTCACAACAAGGGCACAGTCATTTGGGCTGCTGAGGCTAATTCACATTTTGCCTGGTATCTCCCAGCTACCTGATTCATTCTCCCAGCTCATTCCAACAGATCCTCACCTTTATTGAGTGTCACATCCATGACAATCCTGTCCTTTGGGCCGGGGCCTTTGCGGCTCGAGGAAGAACCATCTGTCTCGTCGGGGCCAGGGACTGGTGTTCCACCACTGGCACTGGAGCTGGGGGAGCTGGAGCGGCTCAGCAAGGTGGGAGTCGCACAGGGTGTGAGACTTGGGCTGCGCAGGCGTGTGCGCACGGTCAGGGTCACCACACCTTTCTTGAGTTGCTAGACAGACACCAGAGAAGCCAGTAAGGTGACATGAAAAGCCAACATCTGCCAGTAAACCTATATATATTAATTGTGGCAAGCAAAAGAAGTTGCTAAAGGTCACTGAATGAAGAGAAGCGTGAACCTCTCACACACTACATGCATGCTACCTTAAACCTCTGAATGGCCTCTTGATGGGTCAGCCCTTGTAGAGACTCTCCATTAACTTCTAGGATTTCATCCCCTGGTAATAAGATACAAAAAAAAAAATAATATGATGTCAGCAATACATAGACTATAGAAATGTAAAAAAACCTGCTTATACATAAGGCAACCTGTTACTATGTGGATTCCAATTAGCTGCTCAGTAAAAAGCTTTCTAGTATTCTCAGTTTATTTTCATTTGTCTTAATGCCTTTAGAATTTAATAATGATAAATTTGTAAAGACTGCTCTTCAGTAGAAACCCTTAACTTGGCATTCTCATACTAACAAACCGAAATCGTCATAGATTTTTACTGAAGTCTGAAAATAGATGCTCGTAACATTAAGTCCAACAAGACTATAAAATTCCCCTTCTTTTGTGAGCATCAATAAAAGAAATGAGAATCTAAGTGAAAGACTACAGCACGTTACTCCACAGCCTGTTCAGAAAAAAATGGCCTTGCACACACGTGCAGAAAGCAAATGTGTTCCTCTTACCAAGCACCTGTGGAGGGAGAAGCAAGTAGCTTACACACTGCAATAGCAAATGCCCTTCTCACCCCAATGAACATTTCCCATGATATTTCTACCTGCTTATTACAAGCTTCCAGTTTTGGATCTTACTACTTATACCCAGCTGTGTTGAACCTCTTTCATTTCAGTAGAAGGAGGGCAAAGTGAGCAGGAACCAGATCCACTTTCTGCAATTTTACTTCCATCTGTGCAAAATTAGATGAGGTGATGTCATCAGCCATGTCTACCCCTTCTCTCTCTTTTTTTTTTTAGCCCCAGTAAAATATAAAACAAAAATAAATTTAAAAGTAGTTTGTGAGCTCAGAATATTCTGAGAAGGATCACTGGGTTTATTGGACAGCTGCTACTTATTGGCTTCCCATGGTGAGTGCACAACCCATTCTGCAGGGGCACAAGCTTCCCTCTGGCAGCGAGCTGGAGAGCTGGCACCAAAAGCAGCCTCAAATACAAGTGTGATGAGATGTAAAGATGGAAGTGATGATATGAGAAGGATAGAAGTAACACAGGAACAGCTTTCTGTGGAAGAGAAATTAACCATCCCTTAACAGAGGAGTTATAGACCAACACTCTAAACTTGTGGTCACTTTGTACTTTTAACTGCCTAAGTGTCTATCTGGCATGGCAGGACTCAGATTAGGGTCCAAACATGCCCAGAACAGGCTACACATCCAGCTCATAGATTGAGACTGGAAAAGTAGCAACAAAACCAGGAGATACCTGCTTCTCTAATGAGATGCATGATCCTACTGCCAACCTTGTCTTTCCTCTTTTCTTTTTCTGGTGATGACTCTTACTTGTTGATGCACATCAAAATCATACCAAGAGTATCATAAAACACAGGGGCCCAAAAAAGATTCCCAGGCACACCACCCCTTCTCGGACCAGCACCTTTAAGCCAAATGTTGGCTGGATACAAACACTTCATTGCTATCGATGACCCTTTGTATCTGAGGAATTAGAGGTTAAGGCTTGGGCAAATAAGGTTCACTGAAGGAAAAAGCAACTTCATTCTATAGCTTTCCCTCCTCAAAACACAATATAATCAAGTTAACTCTTGTGATAGATCTTCCCCAGGATGGACAAACAGGGTGTGTTACAACCTCCATGGCCTCCTGCTGATGGCCAGGTGCCTAGATAAAGCTATACTTAAATTTTTCTGCTGGACTGAAAGAGTATCCCATTCTGGTCCTTTATATACAGTCGGGTTCTCTCTGCTGTACCTTCTTTAAGCCTTCCATCAGCAGCTGCTGCTCCATTTGGGAATATAGTCTTCACAAAAATCCCCATGCGTCCACGAGCAGAATCCTGACCTCCCACAATGCTGAATCCAAGACCCTGAAGAAAAAGAAGGAGAAGTTGCACAGCTGGCACTTCACTCTATCATCACCTGTCTGAGAAAGGCTGCCAGTAATGTACAGACAAAGGAGAGATGAAGACCTAACAGATTCTGATGAATCACATTGCAGTTTTACTCTCTGCTGGCATCTCCTGATTTACATTCATTCTATGCTTCTCAGCCCAAGAAAGTAGCAAAAAAGAAAAAAAAATGCTCTTTCAAGATCTTTTTTAAGCACTGGATCAAAAGCTTTATGTTATCCTGTTCCAACTTTAAAAACTGTAACACTTTGCTCTTAAATTGACAGACAGTAGATTCCCACCCCTGAGATCTATATCCAAGATTAACTGAAGTCTTCTGCACTGTCACAGATCCTGCTTTTCTTCAGGAAAAAAAAGCTTAAGAGCATGACATGAGGTCAGTGCTGTAATGTCAGGAATGTAGCTCAAAGGGGGCTGGCATGGGGGGGCTGTCACGCACATGTACATTTTTAATTATTCTGGAGACATGTAGCACAGTGTATTTAAATAAATCTAGATCAATACATTCCCCAGGGCTCCATCTGTTAGCTCTTGCCCCCGTGCTGCCCTGGCTGGCTGCGGGACTGGCTTGTGAAGCTCATCAGAGAATGGATGAGCACAGCAGAACAAACCTCTCCCCCTTCTGCTGAGCTATTTCCCAGCCAAAGCACTTCCTTGATCCATCCCCCCACATTTCTCCTCTTGTCACCGCTGTAGTGGTTACACACTAAAGAGAAACGTCACCTACCAGGTGGACAGGGTAAGTGTGAACCTTGTTGTTCAGTGATCTGAAGCCAGGGCAGTGCCACGGGCAGTGCTGTCCAGCTGAGGGATGCTGTTGGAGCAGGCACTAACATCGTGCTTGCAACCCCATACAGCACACAGCTCTATCATTTTACTCCATGAATATAAAGTACACTACTATTGTTATGAGCTTCTTGTAATCTGATAAGATGCTACTGATTTCCCAAAAGGAAGCATCGTATCTCCACCTTGAAACAAAAAAATAATTAAAGTGAAGGTTTAATTTGCAACTGCCAACTGCAAAGCAACCTGCAGGAAGCACAAGGCACCCAGCACTCCCTGCATGGATGCAGCAGCTCTCCCCATGTCTGCATGGGGTTGATTGGGAGCAATACATCTGCAAGGTGCAGGGGTCTCCACCATCTTGAAGTGCTTTAACTCCCCAGCAGAAGAAAAACCCATACAGATCTACCTACAAGTGAAAAATCAAGGTCATGCACTTGGCTCCAGGCCACCAACACAATGACTCTATGGAAGTACTTCTTAAGCACCACGTCCACACAAAGATAAAAAGCAAAGGCTACTATACAAATCATATGCACTGCTTATTCTAACACAAACAATTGCTCTAAAGGTGGGTGCAAAGCACCTGAAACAGCAACTATTTGAGGTGGTTCACAATGACTACAGTTTGCTTGTTCCTGACTGCTTTGTAACACCTTGGAGTTAGCTGCAGAAAGGCAGGCAAGGGTGGCTTATCACACAGAGAGAGATAAGCTAATTCTTCTTCTAAAAAAAAAAAAAAAAAAAAAAAAAAAACGGGGTCAAAAAAGAAAGAGAGAAAGAGGCAAAAAAAAAAATCACAAATACATGCTTGGGAAAATCTCTTTAAAGATCTGAAGCTCCTGAAACAGGGAGACTTACAACAACTGTAAGTCAGTCTAGCCAGAGAAGTCACTGTTTCCAATTCCTTGTTAAACTTGAAGCGCAACACGGAATTTGTTTTGTACTTGAGCTTGAAAGTCAAAACAAGGCTTTTAGTCCAAAACACATCCATCTGATGAATATAAACAGTATTTCAGAAAAAAACATGCATATTTTTAGCATATTTAAGTGAGAGCTCCAATACTAGTATGGGCTAGGTTTGGGAAAACAATACACACTGAGTTTAATACCTTTTTATTCCTTTAGCATTCAGCTGGTATCTAGGAAATGTGCTAACACATTACTGGGGAGTGAAAAGAGGACTCTGTGACCCAAAGAATGAAGTGCTCTCAGATAAACAATCAACCAGGAACCTATCTTTGGGTTTAACGCTTAATTTACAGTGATTTTTTTAAATGTATCCAGGCTCCACAGAAATAAAATACGCTTGTCCATAAATATGCATGCAAACAGGTACTCTTCTGTAGCTGCCCCAACTTTGCATACACATACATATTTATAGATCCATTATTAATATTTGATATCTCAGTAATGACCAGACGCACCAAATCAGAATGAAAGCCACCCCATGTCAAGTGTGTGACAGGAACATTGTTTGCCCTACGTTTCGCAGGTGTAACTATGGCATTTACATTTGAAAATGGGATTTGTTTATTGTTCTTGTGCTACCTTTGAGAGCAAAAACCAGTCTCACCCAGATGCTGGAAGTCCTGGGGGTTGGAGATGCCTTTGAAATGCCATCTCTTGCTACACGTGAGAAACCAGACATGTAGAAATGCTCACCTTGCCTTGCCCTTTCATCAGGACGATGTTAGAGATGATGGACGGCTGGGTCAGTCTCCATGGAGATTCCACCTGGGCAGCACTGAAGGAACGGGTGGATTTCTTCACGATGTGGTAGTCCTAGCAAACAGCAGCAAACAAGGGAAGTCAGTCGCTCTGATTGCTTGGCACAGGCACTGGGATGTCATACCGGGAAAATTGTGTCGGGGAGGAGACGGCGGGGTGGATCTTAACAGATATATTCAGATGAGCACTCAAGGGATGAAATCCTTGCTCGTTACAGTCAGATTGAACCTTGCCGTAATTTTCCCACATTTCACAGAGTAGCATCATTTTGTAATGTACCAGTCACAACTTAAATTAAAAAGATTGAGGAGAGCTTCATGATATACTGAAGTACTTACTTGCTAAAAACAAACTAAAAAGTGCCTATAACATCAAGTCATTAAAATAAAGAGAGGGGTTTTTAAGTGCTCAGATTTCTAGTGCTCATGGTATCAGCTTTAGGGCTTGAACACAGCATGAAGTACCCCTCTTCACTATCCTCAGAGGAAAGACATTCTCCATAGGTGGCCAACGCATCCCAGTTTGGCATGGTGCTGTCCGAGGGATATGCAGTGCTCATACCCAGGTTTGCACCCACCTGCCTAGCTCCTGCTGACTCCAGCTGCTGTGGCAGAGAGTGCTTTCTGCCGCCCCGGGAGTATTTCACTGCTATCTCATAGCTCGATTCACCATTTTCCACCATCAGCTCATCATCTTCCCCCACGGACTCTAGGCGGGATCCGGCACCTAGGGAAAACCACAGAAAGGCATCTCAGACATCTCAGAGCTGCTTCATCCTCTTGGCAGCACATAATAATCACCTCCTGCAAACCCCAGACTAACAATGCCTTAAAACATTGCTTCACTGTACCCAACAGAGCACTTACAAGCTAGGTTTGATCATCTACAACTGAAAACTTTTCTGCTGTCACAGCTTTTGCATGATATTTCAGTGATGCTGAACTCCTCAGCACTGTCACTCATGGTAGTAAGGAAAAGCAGATAATTGAGCCAGTAGCTCAGGGACAGAAAAGAAATTCAGCTGTTCTCACCCAATAGCATTGCCAGTGCAGTAAGCTCTCAAGCTTCATTTATTTAAAATTAAAAGACCTGACACTGTGGCCGTATTCATTTCTGGAGGTGTCATGTCACTTTGAGGGAAATTTTGCTGGAAAGGAAGAAAGGAATAACGTGCCAAATAAATGCTGTTTCCTTTCCTTCTGTCTGAGATCCTAGTTATCTTCAAGAGGAGAAAAGTGCAGAGTTCACATTAGAAACACAATGACTTGTCCTGCAGGATACCCTGCAGTCAGCAGCAGAGTGCCCTGCTCCCTGCACCAGGGCTCCTCCAATTCTCATTTTCTCCGAGGTCCCCACAGGATCCGGTCCCAGCATTTCCTGCACTTTTATCCCTGGAATTCCCCCACCATGCAGGAAAGCACAATTAACCCCTATTTTACAGATGAATCCCAAGACAGGCAAAATTCACACATGCTGGATTTTGCCTAAGTTTTGAGATTACTTTAAACCAATGCAAGCTGGAGCTGCCACAGAAAGGGTAAGCTCTGCTTCACTACCCTGTCCTTACATTGGATGCAGGGCTCACAAGCCATGTGCTGAGGGAGATCCATTACACATTTGTCCAGATAAGCCCCAAATCTGTTCTCTGCCACCTCCTCCTGGCTAGGATGCTGTGCAAGCACCAGCACTAAGGAGGGAGCAAGCACAGAGCCAGGGACAGCTGCTTGTTTTCACCCAGCAAAAAAACGAATTTTGCCACTGTATACGTAAGGCAGGATTTGCACCCGCCTCTCAGAGTGCCATTTAAACCCACTCCCTGCTTTGGGGTGTGAAATCACCACTGGTTTTAAAGCTCCCTTTCCATGGGTTTGCAGGATGCTGTTGCTGCACACATCCAGGAAGGCTACCTTGGCATGTCCCAGCATCTTGGTACTTCTTGCACGCCCAGTCCTTCAGGTACCAAAAACTAACCCTTTCCCATAACCTCCCCCTCTCTTCTAGAAGTTGTATTTCCATGTTTTTTTCTGTATCTCTGAACACAGCTTCCCTTCTCACACTGCATCCCAGGATGGGAACCAGGAAAGAGGATGCTCCTGGCTGGGTCCAGTGAACTACCAGCACACAGCCACAGGGACTGCAGGCAGGGCTGCTGCATGCAGGATGCTAAAACTACCTGAGTGAATGGAAATTGAGGTGAACATTTGAGGGAGGGACCCTCAGAGTGCATTAGGGATGAGAATTTTGTTGAGCTCTGCTCACAGGTTACTGCTAAGACTTGGGCACAGCACAGTAGACAAGGGTGAGAGTATTTGCTATAACAGGTATGTTAGTGATGGCAGGTTGAAAGACCTCCCTCATTACAACCCATTAAGTTAAAGCATACTGAAATAGGGAACACAAATGATTAAGAAAAAAAAAAAAAGAAAAAAAAAAAGAAAAAAAAGAGAGAGAACAAAGAAAAATACACAAAAAGAAGTTTCCAAAATTTTGCTTCATCTTTCTGTCAATACTATAGTTCAGCTCAGGAGGCTGAATGCAAATGTCTTACAGCTGGAATTTTCCTTCCAAATTAAACCATTAAACCTATACAATGTCCAAAGAAAAGAAAACCTACCTCACTTTTAGAGAGCTAAAAGAAATACTCATCAGAAAAACTTTACTACCGCTATCTTTTATCAATCCAGATTTACCTTGGGATCGACTTCTGTATTTCAGTATGCCACTTCCCAGAGTCGGACTCTGGTTGTTTCCTTTGGACACTTCCACAGAAGCTGGGTCTTGAGACTTCTCAGTTTCCATCACCTAAAAATTAAAAATTAAAAAAAATCTGATATAGTTGTGAACCAGTGCAGCTGACGGAATTCCTCTCGTTGTAACTAAGGGACAGAAAATTCCACTGCACATCATCTTAATTTTTCACAAAGATGTCATTGTATTAAGCCAGCACATGTTTCTGTGAATAATTTTCAGTAATGCCTTTGGACATTATGTGATATTTTCACAGATGGATATGCCTAGAGCTTGGTGTGACCAGGCACCCACTGCAGGGTACCACATCAATACCTCCACTGCACCTCCAGCACACACACCAGCTCATTCGGGTGCTTCCACCACACACTTTTACATTTTATTGTAGCTTTTATTACAATTTATTCAGCTCAGCAAGCTTCCAGAGACACCAAATGCTTACAGAGACAGCCAGTTTAAAAAAGTGTTGTTTTATTGCTAGTGACCACAGCTGAATGCCAACACGTAACGAATAAAAAGCTGATTTAACAGGTTATGAGGATTGCACAGCCAAGCACGCAGCAGCCTTGGATTGTTCAGCTAAAATTTACTCAGTCCCCATATCATGGAGCCCCCAGTGGCTCCTTTCTCCACTAGTGGCTTCCTTTATCGAGCTGCAGTAATCAAGTTTTTCCCAGTGGTGCTGCTGCACAGCAATCCTTGGCACACACCCTGTGCACACACCAATTCCTCCACATTTTCACCCCATTACCCACTGCACAATTTTAGACAGCTCATGGCAAGGATGGAAAGTTTTCCAATACAACCACTTACCGGTCACTTTATATTCTCAATGTGCTATATTAACTACTGCAAGTCAGTTTTAAAAAAAAAAAATCCCCTCAAATCACCAAACACTCATACAGTTGAAATAGTTTCTACTTCCACTATTAAAGCTTAATAATCGCATGATTTTCCTCAGACCCTCCCTCCCATTGCTCCATCCCTCTTCTCTCAAAACCAAAAAACCCACAAAGCTTGTCTTTTGCAGAGTCTAGACCTTGTGATTACCATTCAAAGGGTAACAACTTCAGGAAAAGATACAATTGGCAAATAAAGCTGAAGTGGAAACTGCTATTGGACTTGGGCTTTTTATTCCTCCCCCTTCAACATTAACAGCTACACTTAGTTTGTGCATCCCAGCCAGTTCTTTCGGATTTTTCAAGGCATTGCAACAACAGCCTCAGAGTCTTCTTCTGGTATCAAATGCTTTGCAACTCATGAGCTCCACATAACAGGATTTATCTGAAGAAAATAACTGCATTCATATAACTGGTGCTCATAATTTGGCCATCCTGGTGAGGAATTCATTCCAGAAAACATGTAAAAATAAGTAAGCAAATAAAATCCAACAGACCCAAACCATCAGTGCCTAGACCACAGCTGAGGTATCAGAACCTCCCCGTACCTAAAATACAGCAGGACCGTTTAGAAGTGAGCCAGGACTTCGTGAATCCCATGAAGTTATGCTGCAATTTACCACAGTAGTGAAAATACCCTTTATAATGAGAATGCCTCCTGCGTAGAAAAGGAAGAAAGCATTTGCTCTGAATTCATCACGACAATTTGTCTCTGAATTCATCACTGCTGCAGCCCATTTCTGTCCTGAGCCAGGTCTCAGCAGTGACCCATTGGTACATTCTGCGTTCCTACCACAGAGGGTTTTACTTAGTTGGGGGCTTTTTGCTTTTGTTTTAGCTCTTTGCGTTCTGCAACTCCACACATTTCCATCTAGTGTGGTGAGAGGAAGGACAGCAGACAGTTGCTGCCACCTCAAACACCCCAACCCCGTGCAGTCCCGGAGGCTGCGTGCCTGCACATACCCACGGTGCATGTAGGGTCTGCGGGCAGACACGCACATGTGGACACCAACGCCAGGGAAAGCCTCAAGACATTCTCTGTGGCTTCCTGAAATTGAGTTTTATCCAACTTGGCTTCAGACTACAATAAGTCTGAAACATCTAAATTACCTATGCCTCTGTTTATTTCTTATTTTAGCAGAAATACTTCTCTGACATGGATCGTAAACATTTAGGAGAGGACATTCTAGCATTCGCAATGAGGCAGATACTCTAAGTTGTTGAGGTTGTCTAATAAACCACCAAGAGTTTTACCCTGCTCAGAAAACACTCAGAAATCCATTCCACAAAGCTTGCGAGAACTCTCAGCAGTTGTGTGCCTGTAATCTTTGGCTCTGTTGTAACTCTGACAAGAAACCCCCAGCTCCACCTTATTCCCCTGGCCACACGTGAACATACTGCTTTTCTGTCTCAAAGCAGCCGCCAGGATTGTGACCATGCCATTTTAATTTTCCTTGCCTTCAAGGAAATGGAGCTTACTATTTCAGTTCTGCACGCCTCTTATTAAGCTAAACCCATAAATCCTGCCCGATTGCCGTCTCGGCGCTGAGGACAAGGGGAGCTTTAACACACGTGGTTGTTTGAACAGATTTGAGGGAGATCTAAAAATAGAGCCCATTCTGCCAGTTCATTAAGTAACTCTGGGATCAAGCGATGGTGACATCTCAATTGATTTCAAAGGAAACAGTGCTATCACGAACACACAGTCCTGGCACTAAACCAGGATGAACAACTACCCCCAGAGCCCTTGCTCGGGCAAAACTCCAGCACGACCAGGCCCTTAATTAGGCAAGATGAGGAGCAGGATTATAAGAGTCTGCATTGTTTAACCGCAAACAGCTTGGCAATCATCACTGATTTACAAAAACAAGGCAGGACACATGGGATGATACAATTTAATAAGCAAACTGCTTTGCTGCTGCCGAGCTCCTCTGCTGCGAGCTTCCCCGCCGGCGAGTCCGTCCAACCCCCAGGGCAGAGCTGAAGATAGACGAGTTCAATGCGACTGTTAGCAGGCGAAACGGCAAGCATTAGACCCTGGCCATATGCAGCATGCCAAATTCAGCCATACCTTCACTGGCAAAGGGTCAGACCGACTCTAGCCCACTGCTTTAAAACAGCGCCGTGTTAGAGGAGCGGCTGTGCCACTGCACGCAGCAGCTCTGCAGGGCATAACTCTCCATCTGGTCCTGACGTAGCCAAAACAGCTTTTTCTTCAGCAGCACAACCCCAAACTTATTTCATCACAAAACACCCCAACACTCCTGTCCTCAAGGGCAGCCAGCAGGATGAAAGCAGTGGAGTTGGGACTGCCTCCGTCCAAAAGCAACCACCACCAGCACAGAAAGCTGCAGAATGCCCGCTGCAAACCTTCACCTGGCCCCTGCAGAAAGTCCCTTGAGACTAGCAGATGCCCCAAAGGCTTTAACCTTTCTAAAAGTTTGTGAGATTTTCTTCGAAGATGTGTTATAATTCTAGTTGTTCCAGTTATTTGTGCAATTATTCACCACTTTGTGGGGCACAGCGTGCTTTAAGCCTTAAATGTGTCGTCTGGTGGGCAGAGAGCTCCACAGGCCCCTTCACCTTACATGGAAAGAAAAATATCTTCACTTTTAAATTAGCTCTTTTTCAATTTAATTGAATCCATCTCTCAGATAAATTACAAAGTGCAGCACTATAATTTACTGGAATTAGCACTGCGAACAATGCAGAGGACACAGATTTTCTCATCTCGGTCAGCACCGAGTTTCCCGTTGCTTACTGTTCTGATTCCATGGCATGCACAAAGCTTCCCATCTGCTGGAAGGACCGGGGCAAACCGTGTTCAGGGCTGCAGCACCCAGGGCAGCCTCCCAAAACTCAGCAACTTGGCAGGTGCCCAATGGCAGAGGAAGAAGCATGCTTGCCTCAGAAAAGAGGCTCACCAGGACAAACTAAACCCAGATTTAATTGCTTCTGAAGCAAGCTAGAGTGGTCCCTTCTTTCATAAACACAGAAATCCAACACATCCAGGGATGGTGGACAAGAGGACGAACATCACCTCCATATCACCACTATTTACAGCCTTGCATCTCAGGAAAATACGGTGCCCTGCTTTCTTACCCTGCGTATTTGTCTAGGCAGGCTCCACCAGCGAGACCCCACAGCCCCATCCTCAGGCTACGTTTTGCTCCACTAGTGCAGCAAAGCAGCAGCTGCCATCCCCAGCAGCGCTTCTGGGAAGGACCTGTGTGGGTACAGCAGGCACTGCCGGGGCTTCCTCCTGCCTGGGGCAAGGGGATGGGAACCGAGGACTCCATTACCTAATTATAAAGCAAGAGTTGGAAACCTCCCGCTTCATGTGCTGCAAGGAGATCAGGAAGTCTGATAAAGATTCAAGAACTGGAGCTGCCCTATTTTCTGAATAGGTGGAAATGCTAAATAAACAGAACAAAAGCCTTTAAAGTGGTCTCTAAGAATGCCTGGTCTATCACTCTAACAAATCCCTGCATTCAAAAGCCAGCCAAAGCCTTTGCTGTAATGCAGGAGTTGCTAGAAAGGGCATTACTGTCAGCTTCAGTAAGTACAAAACCCCAATGGTTATTTTTATCGCTCTTTACCAAGTCTATGAAGATGTCACACACAAGCCTGCACGTGAAACACAAGCTGGCACTCACTGACACAGAGCAATACCTGCCCACACACCCTCAGCAAATACAAGGTGCACACTATGGGAGAGCTGAGCTGCTTTCATCTCCCAGAGTGCTCAATTTATTTTGTTTGAGACACCTCAAAACCTACTTCAACAAGTTTGATACCAGGAGACCAACGTGCTGACCATGGCCCAGAGGATGCTGGCAGGCTACGGGTTCTCAATATAAATGGATGCCAACCACGCTGGCTCCAAAGACTCCCTGGTGCAGCGTTGTATTTATGGCCAGGGCTTCTGTTAAGTAAAGGAGACTCCATTTTCAGGTTTCCAAATAGCTGTTAAAATGAGCACTTAAGTTCTGAAGAGACAAAACATCCTTTTAGATAGAAAGAAATTCAGGAAATGCCTAATGCAGCTAAGTTCCCCAAGAAACAGATATCACAGGGAATACATGCCTTAAAAATAGTAAGATGCTCCCAGCTAAATCGTTCCTAATCCTTTTTGGACCAGATTACTGTTCTGCTGCAATATATTATGATTTTCACTATAAACATCTTCTAAGCTGAAGGAAATCAAATTCATACATTTCTGAGATGGTGCACAAATGGATCACTGCTGTTTTCTTTTTAATGCTTTATCCCTTTTTTCCCCCCAACATCAAAAAGGATGACATATTTGCATGCAGTATATTCCTTGCCCACGAGATGTCTCCAAGTGCTGCACAGAGGTCCCAGAAGATTGGTTCTGGTAAATAGAGGAGACAAACATGGAACTCAAGCTGTGTGAACACCACTCCCGCTCCTCTGTTATTTTCTTTAATAAATGCTCAGCTCGTGGCTTAGCACAAATCCAGAGACTATACATCATGGCAAACAACAAGCGGCTGCTTTTTTTTTTTTTTAATGACAACCTTTTTACTCACAGTGAGGGACAAAGCAAGCAATAAACAATCCTCAAAATAAATAACTCTCCTGAGAATGAAGCAAGACCTCCCTAATACCAAAGTCAACCCGCAGCTGCAGAGAGCATTCCCATGACACAGCTGGTGGAGAGCTTTGGATTTCAGCTCTAAAACCACAGTTTATATCATCCTAAGTACATGAGAGGATACGGAATACATAAGCATTAGGCGTCTTTCATACCTGAATCAAGGATCTGAAGCCTCATATGTTACACAGGCTGCATTTATTCATGCACAGCACATCTAGAATACATTTTAACAGAACCCAGCCAAGACTGGACCATGTACGTGCTCAATAATTTGCAGATAAACAGACTGCTGATGCAATGACACGACATTCACACTAACTCTCAAATCCTAGAGCCTTTATCGTCTTTCTGTTAATGTATGTGAACTGCGTGGCTGTGACAGCATCTCTCTTGTCCCAGTGCCATGAGGGGGTTATTTTTAGCTTGTTAAAGGCAGTTCATCTCCTTCAAAACTGGGCAGTTATCCAAACAGCCAAAGAAGAGGCAGGCTGCACTCTATCTGTTGCTTTATGGGAAAAACCCTCATTCACAAAAACAAAGAGCAAGTAGAACCTGTACTGTAGATAAACTTGTGTTTCTATTATGCTGCTGACTTGGCTTTCAAACATGTCACATGGAGGAGCAAAAACTACAACTCTGGGTATTGTCTACACTGATATTTATGGTCAAGTCAAGAAGGTTATCTTCCACCAGCCCAAGCAGTAGGTATTTCATATTTTGTATGAAATAGCCTGCATCAAGTCTACAGGGGACCCTTCAGAGCACTGGCCTCTGGGTAAAACAGCTTTCTCTGTGCTTGCCTTTAACACGAAGGCTAAAAAAGAAGCCCAGAAGGGCTTGAACCAAGGAACTCCCTGAAGAACGTACTCACATTAACATCTCCATCGTGGATGAATTTCAGAACCTGTATGGAACAGTAATTCAATGACACTGCCCCCATGGGCCTTCCACCACTCTTCTTCCTCCCTGTGTTCACACGGCTCATGCCCACATCTTCACAAAGCCCTTGCCTGCGCCACCACCATCAGCCCATCATAGCTGCTGCACGTCCCTGTGGCAATAAGATGAATTGCAGTTGCTTATTTTAATGTGATATGGCTTCTGGAAGCAAAACAACTGCTTACACACAAGAGGAACAACCGCATTAGGCAAACAAAGACTTGGTCTCAAAACGTTTTGTCATTTTCTCCTGCCCAAATTCCCGTCTACATTTACTCCAAAAGCTTGCATTTTACCATCTCTCTGGAGCCACCGCAGGACCCAGAACATCTGTTCAGCTGTTCTGAAGGGCAACGCATGGGCGCAGACCCCTGGACATGCTGGACAAGGCTGTACCCCACTCTCACTCATTCCTCTTCAAAATGTGCCACATTTTTGGCACGAGGCAGGCACTGAAAATTTTTCCAGCCCTCACCACAAGGAGTTACTGAGCCCTTCCCCAGGACAAGGCTGGCCACAACAGAGCCTCACACCAGGCTCTTCTTCATCTTCACCCACCCCAGTCAAAACACTTCAGTGCAAAAGGGGGTTTCTGATGGCGAAAGCTGTTTCTCGCTTCTCCAGCCATGCAGCCCTGTTCGAGGGGTGAGTCATGTCTCAGCAGCCTCTTTCGAGACTGCGGTGCCCTAATGGGAATGAACGCTCGAGTCCTCTTAGTAATGAGGGTCCCTCCCCGCGCTCTGCACACATTTAATTGTTGAGTTATGCTTCCTGTTCCTTTTCAATGTTAATGCTTTCTCTGAAATTCTCTCCCAGTGTTTCCAGAAGAACTTTTGACCCCAAGAGTGTTTTTAAACTTATGGCATTGTTATCCTCTTCCTTATTATGCTTGCATGGCTAGAGGTAATTACATACGGATTCCCTGGTAAGGCAGAAAGGCTCACAACAGAAAATAACTAACCAGTCCTGTGGCTCAGATAATAAATAAAAACAGGGAGGGGAGTGGTGGTAAACAAATGCATTTCTGCATATTCACAAAGAAGGTCATTGCTGCATGCCTTGCAACAACAACAACAAAAAAACATAAGTGGGCTTTGTCAAGGGGTAAGGAAACCCAGCTTCTTTGAGAGACCTTTAACCGGAGACATCCTGTTTCTGTCACTTGTGGGAGCACCAAAATCTTGGTGGGTCATGGCCATCTATGCAGGCAATGTGCCCACAGCTGACATGAAGAACCCCGGCACCACAGGCAGCAGTTGCCCAGGGAAGAGCCCCAGATTAAGCAAAGCCCAGAGGAGCAGTCCCCAGCCCTCCCTCCCCGCCTCCAGCAACTGGAGATCCAAACCTCCCGAGGCGGACGCCCTCGTCTTGTGTTTAATAACTTTTTGGAATTTCTCATCCAGCCCATTAATATGGAGCTGTTCGCTCAAGTAGAACGCTTCAAAAGGAAAATAGTCGGATCATCCCATATTGAACAACACAGCACCACCAGAAACAAAGGCTAAAAGCTTTTGAAGCAGTAGAGAATGGTATGTGCCTCTGTCAAGGGACCCGAAACGCCCCAGATTCATCAGACACTTTGCAAATTCTTGGCAGATCTGCTTTCTGTTCAGAGCTCATTTCCCAGGTTGCTCTGCCATGCAGCAATACAGTGACAAATAGATTCAATTTCAAGCAACAGAAATGCTAGGAAAAATGAATTAGAATTAAAAAAAAAATTGTCAGAGGTAAATATTACCCTATCATCCTATTTCACTTGGACATAAATAATGACATTTTAAAATAGCAGTGTCAATTGCACGAGGTAAAATATGGATTTAGGGTGAGAGTTTAAAATCCCCGAAGTGACTTAGGACAATTTAACACAACACGATTCTGTGGCCCAGTATTTTGTATCTGAAGTTAAGAAACATTTTGGCCAAACTAGCTCTGAAAGAAATGTACTTTAAGGATATTAATGTAATCCCTTTTCTGCCTGGTGGCACAAGTTTTATTAAAGTTAAAACTTTAAGGGATGTTTCATGTTAAACAGGGCTTTACATAACCAGATTCTGTTAAAACAGAGCTCCAATTAAATTGTATTATGAATTTTTTATTAATGAAACACAACAAACACACTTTTGAGTAAGCCTTAAAAGTGCTATTTCTCCTAGATTACGGTTTTCAAGTGTCACAAAACTTTTCTGCCATGTCCTGGGGAAGCTGAATAGCTCAGATTATATTTCCCTGGCTGAACTGGAGCAGAACTTAAGGCCTTAGAGAACTTACTCACAGGCAGAATATTGAACATCCATCACGTATAGAAGAGACATTTTCCCCACTTAATTTTCATGGAATCACAGAATAAATTGGGTTGGAAGGGACCTCTGGGGGCCCTGGTTCTGTCGCCTTCTCAAAGCAAAGACCACTTTCATCAAGATGCTCTGTGCCTAGTCCAGTTGAGTTCTGAATATTTACAAGGATGAAGGTTTGAATGTGTAAATCCAAGTGATTATTTTTTCTGGCCAGCAACGTCCCTTTGAATTCAAACACAACATTAGAAACCTCACCAGGCATGTGGGAGCTGCACCGTGGTCTCCGTCCCTCCTCACGTGGGCTTTGCAGGGCTCCCCAAGGTAATACTGACACATCACAGAGGTAATATTTATCCATCTGTGCCCAAGTATTGTGCCTAGGTGATCTTACAGATGGTTGGGTGCTGACACACTAACAGCAAGCCCACCAGGAGTGTAAGTTATTGTTCTGAATATACAGCAATGAATTATACTTACAGCAAAGCTAATGAAAGAACGCTTTAGGCAATGCTAAGAACTCCCCAAACAGTTCATCCTGAATGTTTTGTAGTATCTTCTCCACTTAAGACTCTACAATTAGACATACGTTGTGTTGGTCAGAAACACACAGACCTGTTACTGTACCAAAAACTCCCACAGTAACTAAACCCTAAACAAATGAGAGGGAACTTCCCCCTGAGCTTTGCATGTCCACCACTGGTTGCACGCAGGCAGTTTTGAAGTTTGGCTTGTCTTCTCAGCCTTTCACACAGCAGCAAAAAGGGCAAAGTGGAGTCACACTCCACACTGGAGTCACACTCTTCACTCTGCAGAAGTGGAGTCAGGCTCCTGGAGTTCAAAAAGCAACAGTGAAACCTCAATTAAACCTCAATAAATCCTTCTGAATTACTTTTTTTTTTTTTTTTTTTGCTGACCACCCAGCACCTGACGGCATCCCTTTAAGTCTCTGCAAAACCCTGCACAGAAAAAAGAAAATTATTTAACCTCTCAGAGGTGAGAAACTGGTCATGATAAAGTCAGCTCCCATCCAGAGCTGGGCTGAAAACTGGTTTCAAATCTAAAAGCCCTGATGCTTAAACTGAGAACTCCGTCTTAGTGACATGGTCCATACCTTCAGTACCAGTGCCCCCACCCCGGATGTCTAAAACAAGTACATTTATACTGATTAAAAAAAAAATGGTCCAGCTTAGTTCCTGCTTTAATCACCAGCAACAGTTTCATCTCTTATCTATGGTACAAATACAGGGAGTATACGAGAGCAAGAGAAGACATGTGATTACCATCAAGGGAGCCGGAGCAGCAAAGAACAGTAATTTCCAGAGCAGTTTTGCAGTTATATATATACACACATACATACATACACGCACACAGTATGTATAATCATATAGATATGTTTTGTGGTTTTTCTCTTTAAATCATATGATGTCTCATGCCCACGCTGACCTTCAAACCAGCTTCAAAGCCTTGCTGTGAAAAATTCTCCCCGTCTCTCCAGACAAAGAATAGCCACGTGTGAAGTTTATCTTTTCAATACGTTTACCTTCCCCTGTCCTGCCCGGTGGCACACAGGATTTGCACAGCCCAGCCCAGCTGTCCCAGCAGGCTGCCCTGAGCTGATGCGGATGGATCAGGCTGCAGGTAGAGCCCAGGGGTCTGCGCTGCTTGGACTGCCCACCCCGAGCTGCAGAGCCCTGTCTGCGCTCCTGATGCTGACACAGCAATTACATGGGGAATGCAAAGACTTCCACACTCAGGATTAGAAGAGGAGAGATTTCAGGTGCAGCTGAACTGAAAGAAGAGGAGAAGTCCTCAGAGCCACCAATAACTTAGCATGACTACATCCCTCTGAATTACACCCCCTTCAATTAAAAAAAATAAAAATAAAAAAATTTCCTGCCATTCTTCTAACATGCTTATTGTACTCAGAATTCTGTGATTTTCCCTCCAGCCCTTAGCAATGAATTACAAAAGCACAGAGCTATGGCCAATAAAGGCGACAGGCAGGCAAGCAGACCAAACTAGCTCAATATCAGGCTGTTGCCACTGCTGTGGCTTCAGACTTTAGGGCAGGCTACAAACTCAAGTACATGCTGAAGGGCTCTGGGCAGGCTTGCCTTCCTACTTTACAAATAAATAACCATCCCCTTCACAATCCCCTTCACGGTGTTGTGTACCTCAGTTACATCAAGTTTCCCTGAACGTTATGTTAATCTGGAAAGGAAATATCCAATAACATTTAAAAATGCCCTCACTGAAAAACACACAGAGCTTTGCTGAAAACTCAGGAGCATATGAAGTGGCAAATCACTGCTAGCATGTGCTGAAAGATTCACTGGAACACCAGGGAACTGCATTCTGAAGCCATGTATAATTAACTTTTGACAAAATTGATTTTTATATTCAAGCTTTGCTGAGCCACAAACTTACAAAAAATTACCAGAACTCGAAACATGACACATAGCAGAATGAAAAGTATTTCTAAAGCCAGAAGAATGCT
Source organism: Anas platyrhynchos (assembly GCF_047663525.1). Classification (NCBI taxonomy): domain Eukaryota; kingdom Metazoa; phylum Chordata; class Aves; order Anseriformes; family Anatidae; genus Anas; species Anas platyrhynchos. Next base: position 11,144,880 of record NC_092621.1, read on the forward strand.
CAGATGCCCACTCAAGTTTGCACTCAAATGCTACCATGTCAGCAGCACCGAGCATTCCTGATTTATTTGCTTTTCCCTTCCTCCCCTCAAAATGGCACCTCGGCACATGGAACAGAAAATCACATAGAAATCACTAACAAGAAAACAAAACTTGTCACATTAAAGAGATGCTTGAGAGTGGGGATTGTTATAAGCATAGACTTAAAGCAGGTCAGAAATAACATGCAGGCATGAAGTGAACACCAACATCAGGTAGATTATAGTGTGAGGCTGTAGGAGTGTAAAAAATGCACAATCAAATCACCAAACCAGATATCACATTTGAGCCATCCGAAGGTTTAAGAGATTTATTATAATTGCCACAAAAAAAAGAGGGGTGGGGTGGGGAGGGGAAGAATCAAAAGAAAAAAGTAGAGAAAGAAAGGCTTCAATTGAATCCACCTGCTTTCTCATGCTTGAAAACCAGCCTGTAAGCTCTTTAGAGTTGTGAACATAATTTTATTCTGCATTTGTACAATACAACAGAGGCCCAGAACACTGATGAAGCTTCAGAGAGCCGCTACATTACAAATAAATAACAATAATCCACTTAATCTCTCCTTAATGCAGCCCCGAAGGGAATGCAGGCAAGATTATCAACCAACGGCATTTATTCAGCAGACCTTCAGATAGAGTTTGCAGCCAAAAATTCATATCACTCCCCCAGAAGGTGCCCATTTGCTCCAACAGAGCAAATAAAACCTTGAAGAACTGGGTGATAAGCTGTTAATGAAGTTTAGTTACAAAAGGAGGAGAGAGGAGAGCGTGTTACCACGTAAGCACTGTGAGAGACTTCCCCATCAGTTCCAACAAAAGCAATGGAAGCGGGTGGAAAACAATCCGACAGCAGGGAGAAAAACAAAGACCGTGATCACCACATAGCTCGGAAGACATGAGAGTTCCTGCTCCCCATGCCACTGCTCTGCTACAGTGCCAGAACAGAGAGAGAAGATGCTGCAGAAGATGACATCCCCGTTTCAGCTCATCAACCACTTCTCATAAGAAAGAGGGCTTCGTTTGATTGCCCCATCCTGTCCGTATCGGGCTGGAGGAGAACATGACAGATGCAAGCGGGCATCAAGGGAGAGGTTAAGAACATCATCAAAGCCACACTTACAGCGACCAGTGAGTCAGGAGACACATTCACCCCCTTCACATCATCTTCTTCTGGCTCTTCTTTTTCTTTATTGTCAGTGCAAGAGACAGAGTCTTGGACTGAGCAAGTGCTAAGCAAATCTGGCAAACTGGTAGATGGGTACTTCAGAAAATCCCCTTCGGCAGATTCCTACCCGAGAGACAACAAAACCATGTTATATCACATGCAGAAACCCACTGGAGTCACGGTGGTGCTGCCCCATTTCACCTGCCCCATGAGAGCTCCCTGATAATCCTCCCCTCCATACATATCTCTGTGTGCTTGAGCTTTAATGGTCCAGTTATAAAAAGCAGTCCCAGTTTTAAAGAACAGATATAGTAAAGAGAGACTAAAACATTTAGATTTAATACAGGAGAATTTAAAATAAATGCTACCCCAGCAAGCCTGCTCCTCCCCAGTTTGTTAAACACAATGGCAAGCAGATCCAGAGTTTGCAGGCTCATTACTCATTTCATTACATCCAAAATCACATTCTGCACTTCCCTGTGGATGCTTCCTTCACAAGTGTACCTACCTACATGCATAAGGAAAATGAATCGACTATACTTCTTAGGAGAACACAATGAAGACCAATCCACCAAACCTCTATGAACCCAGCCCCAACACTTCAGGAGCTGTTCCCATGCTTTGGCAGGTTTTCTGGGAGGTAAACACACGTGTCAGCTGAAAGCAGTGGTGAGACAGACCCTCATTTTATTGCTTTCAAAGCAAATCCTGTGTTTGGAGTGCTCAGCAGGCCAAATTGCAGGGCTGCTTTCCTGTACCAACAAATAACACCCAAAGGGATCTTCTGGGGAACACTTCACCTATTTACACCTTTTTACACAAAGTTTTACGCTGTAAGCTTGTTCACAGTGATTATTTTGATGCAGCCATTCCATCAGCAAGCAAATAATTTTAAGGAGAATTTTATGCAGGCTGCCGCCTTGCGTTTTGGCAGAGTCCAATTGTCTAAATGAAATACAAAATGTACCTATTTCAGTTCAAATTGTGTTGTTTCCAGAATCAACACTGGTGGGTCTACTACCACACTGGGATCCTGGAGAAGGTCTTGAATTAAATTCACTGTCTAACTGAAACATCAGAGAAGCTACAGGCTCCTCACTTTGAACATGGAAGGACAGAGCCTCTTCTTGAGGAACATAAGCAGAAGAAGCTTCCCAGGAAGCCCTAATTGCATCCAGACATTAAACTCGTGCAAACCCACATCAGGTTGGCTGGGACAATGTGAAGAGGAAGCTTAAAAAAAAAAAATCTGTAATAAAAAAAATAATAATCCATACACAGTGGCCTGCTGACACAGCATGTTCCCACCTGGAAAGACATGCTCAAGAGCGGTCCCTGCCACTACCTCAGAGGCCCTGCTGGCCCCACACCTGCAGGCAGGTCCTTCTGAGACCCCAAGCACTTTTGGGAGCCTGTCTCAACCCAAGCAGGGGAGCAGCAGGCTGTGGTATGGGGGAGCGAGCAACTGGAGTGGACAGGATTTTCTTAAACCAAGGGAAAATATTGTGTAAGGTCCCCTTGATCTCTCCTGTGTTGAAAGCAAAACTGAGAGCCCTGCTGATAAATGAGTTCCACTCTTATTCCCCTGAAATTTCATGCTACTTTATCTGCAAGAGCTTCACTCCAAGATATTAACAAGGACAAAATAAGGAATTCAAGCCAAGGGATCATCGTCAGGAGACCTCTGGCACACAGATACGACAAGAGATAAGAGGCTCCACGGGCAGGCATCTGACAAGGCTGAGAACAGCCTGCTTTATTTAGCAGGCTACGTATATTTTAAGAAAATGTTTTTTTTTGGCCAAAACTTCAGTAACGTCTGCATGACTAAATACAGCCTCATTTGCACACTGAATGACAGTGGCAATACAAGCAAATCACTAAGCTGGTCTATCCCCTGCTGATTTGCCTCATATTTATGGCAGCTACTGATAGTATTCCCAGTAGCTGTGCATTAAACTTAGGGGAGCAATAGCGTGCATGTGCCTGCATTTCAAAAAAAATACGCCCTTTCTGTGCACAAACCCTTGAGGATAGGGACTCGGGGGACACCACGGAGAGGACTTAGCATGTGCTGACCGTACCTTGCTAGCAACCACCAGCTGGACCAGGCCAGCAGCTGAGCGAAGGAGAGCCACAGCGTCCTGGTGGGACAGCCCCACCAGCGACTGCCCATTGATCATCAGGAGCTCGTCACCCACCGTCAGCCTGCCGTCCCTGTGGAAACACAGCAGGAATGGGGAGCTGTAGTGTGGTCCTGCCATGGCATCAAGCCTTGGTGGCATGTGGAGGCATGAATAAAATGTGACCCAGCTGATGCTAAAGTAGCATTGATCAGTGCAGTGCTATTTGCTCAGAAAGGGGGTTCAGGAAAGGCCCCCAGGGCATCATTGTTATAACCAGAGCCATTTCACTCTGTTTGTCTGTCTGAGCCCCTTAGACCCTTCTCCACAGAGGAGTAGTAGCAGTGATCCCCATCTCCCCACATCACGGAGGGCAGGGCTGGGGGTGAGCACTCTGTGGTGCAGAGCACACCTTCACCTGCCACTGATCCCATGGGGAAGACCCATCATCCAAAAAGGGACCTGGTCCAAAAAGGGACCTGGGAAAAAAGCCCACAAGCCATCAGGCTCCTTGGGTTATGCTCTATCAGAAAGAGAATCTGTCTTTACCTTGGACCAAAGATGCCGGGAGGGTTCTCAGCAACCAACCACAAAAATAAGCTTTTAAGCTAAAAATTCCATATCCTCACCCTTATAGAGTGATGCAGGTCTCCACAATGGGAGAGCAAACCCCCTGCTCCCGGCTCCTGACTCTGGCTAACAGCGATGGCCACAGATGCTCTAGGGCACACAAACCAAGGGCACCACCACCGCCTCACCTGTGTGCCGAGCCGCCTTCCTCCACGTGGGTGACGATGATGCTGTGGGGGGACCGCTTCGACCCTCTGCCTCCCGTTATCTGGATCCCCAGCCCGTCGGTCCCCTTCAGGATGTGCATCTTCCATATGCGGCAACCTTCTCGCTGAGAGAAAATGGGCAGAGAGTCCTTGAATTTGGATTTGGACAGTGAGAGAGGGCTGGGAGGGTACAGGAGGAAGCGATTTTACAGCCGTGCTGCCCATCACCACGCTTTGCTTTGGTATCTGTTGTCCAAGTGAAGGAGGCAGAAAGGAGGAGGCAGCACAGAGCAGGTGCAGTATGGAGAGGTTTCCTTGCAAGGCCGTTTGCAGTTTTTCTGAGCTACGCAGAGATACAGCTGTCTACGTCCCGATCTTTCCTGCAGCAACCAGCAGCCTTGAACCCCTTCGCAAACACTCAAGGACTTGCAGCAGCTGGGCAAATGGGTGGCAGAGCAGCAAGAGGCTGTGCAAGGGGCACCTTGATCACAAGGCAGCACGGCTGCCACTGAAGCAGGAACCAGGCTTGCATTACACAGCAGTGTTTCCCTCTCCAGAGGGGCTTGCAGTGTTTGAGACACAGAGAAGAAAATGCCAGCCTCATTTTATCTGCTGCTGATCAAGTATTTCTTATTTGACAGCTGTTGTCCAGACTGTAAATAATAATTTACCCACCACAGAGAATAACTTTTCAATATAAGCAAAGTAATAAGTAATGTTTAGGACAGCTTTATTTTTTCAAAATGATTATAAATCCAAAAAAAATATTTTACAATCTCTGGAGCAATACAAAACACAAAACAAGAACCTAGTTCCAATGTGTCCTACTGGAAGGACTGGGCACAAGGAAACACCGAAGTGGCAGGTATCAGCAGAACAAGAAAGGAAAGAGAAACAAAATAGCAAGATACACAAGCAATTGTCAGGACTCTGTCAGGGAGAGGAGAAAGAAATCAGGATAACAGAATTACAGGAAACCCTAGGAAGCCTGCAAGGCAGCAAAATGCACAATTCAGAGGCGATTTGAGGCTGCTTGCTGAAGTCACTCAGCACCGGGTCATCTATTTCTGCCTGGGTCTGTGCTGCACACAAGCAATGTTCCTGCAGCGCACAAACGCCCAAGTAGTGAAGACGATTAAAATTTCATGCCAAACTGTGAAGAGCATGTAGAAATTGCTGCTTGTTTCTGAGAAGTGGAACTGCTAAATATATCAGCGAACCTAAGGATCGTGGCAACAACTTGCAGATTTCAGGCCAATGCTCTTTATCGGAGCCTGTATTAAGTGAAGAAAATGTGCTTTTTTTAACCTGACCAGCAGGGCCCAGTGCTGAAACTTTATAATGAAATGCAACATTTGTTTCTCAGACCCAGGAAAAATGGTATCTACACCAGTATCTAAGAACAAAGTGAAAAATAAGAGATGAATGTTACACGGCACCTGGACCACAGGTACAAGGAACAGGAAAAACCAACCCAGTGTCTTCAGAGGTAAGCCAAAAGTTTGATCCTGGAAACATATATACACCTGTGGGTAATTTGTTAACCTGACAGTCATGCACATGAGCAATATCTCAACAGGTTTAACTGGGATGCTGAACACACTGATAAAAGCCCGGTCTCCTGTTGAGTAACAGGGCATGTCAGGACAGCGAATACCTTGAGATAAATTAAGAGTGATACATGAGACACCGTGTTAAATGAAGGGGCAAGAGTCAATTGCATTTACCTACTGAAAAAAACAGCTAAGCTACAGCACAACAATGCTCCAGAGAGATTTTATTGCTATAAAGTACCTTGCACCCATAATGAAAATAGCATAACACAAATGTCATATCTCTTCCTCCCTGAAACGAGCCCCAGCTGTTATGATGGCATCTATTCTCCCAACAAGATACTACTCTAAGTGTCCAGTTGTTAAATCCTGTTCAGAAGCATACCCTCTGATAAAGTTTAACAATGCAGTCATAACATTGTTTTCAATGATTTGCAAAGGCATTTTGGAATGCCAGTTATGCAAAGGCTCATGCCATGCAACACCCAGCCTGCATTCCTTGGCACTTCTCACTATCACACATTTAAAAAAAAAATAAATCTGAAATTTATTTTTCACTGTCCTGTCTGCAAATACTCATTTACATAGCAAAGCACTTCACAGCAGCAAATGGTGAGACTTCACCACTCTTAACACAAGCACTGTGCTATTCCCTTCAAAATCCCATTGAAATCAAAAGCACCTGCATTCAGTCTGAGTGTGGACCTTGGAGCATGGCAGAGCACACACTGAAGACAACCGCACACATACTGAAATACATATTTCCATTATTAGCTTTAAAGTGACATGGCTGCAGTTTTCTGTTTAAGAAAACCAAATCTTGGGTTGCTTCTGGTCAGCTGTGGGCTTTTCACTGTGATAAACAACTCAGTGGTAACTGGAAATCAGTGCCCCTTGTGAAACATCTGTAACTACACATTTAACCATGGCGGGGCTGCTATAAAAGCCCCCCACCAATGCCCACATACCTTTCAGCTACATCACACTGAGCTTTTAACAGCCAAGTATTGAAAGGCAGATGTCCCAGCCTTTGGTTGAGGCTTCGTGGAGAAAGGAGGTGTTCAGCAGAGCCCCCTTTCCCTCCCCTGTACAGGTGTTCTTCAGCATGGGATGCTTTGCAGCCATCTGGGAAACACTGATGCTTTCAACGAGCATCTTCTGTGATTCCATAACAGAGAAGTGTTATTACCACTCGAGGCCATGTCCAAGGATTTTTAAATGCATTAAAACTTGACTTGAAAAACAGCTTTCTTTGAGCTTTGCAGGTTCAACAGCACAAACCATAAATGCTTTAAATAGAAAATAAAAAGTAGAATGATGCATTTTATGTCTTCAATTTTGATTTTTTTTTTTTTCAAGGGATCATATTTTCAAGCTTTTCTTCCAAACAAGAAGACTACATGCTCACTTAATCTTTAAATGAAAGCTAGGATTCTGGTGTATTCACTCAGCTCCAGAGACTTGCAATGCCCAAGGGAAACTCAAAGCAGTTAGATTTGGCATTCATGGGCCTGATGTCACTGTCCTCGGAGCCTGCCCCGAGGAGGACGGCGACTTTAACTGCTGAACGATCTCCTATGTTGGGCTGCACAACACTGCTAGCTGCCAGTTTCATATACCCATTAACATCTGAACTTCTCCATCCTTCTCAGAAGACTTCTCACAGTTTCACTTGCAGATGACTCGGCACAGTCCCCACAGCTTCGCTCACTGATGACACAATCAGCCTGCACGCACGCACCCAGGGCTCCCTGTGCGGGAGCATCTCGTGCCCAAAGCACAGGGACATGCTGCTGTGGGTCCAGCCGGGTGTTTCAAACCGTAGACATCCTCAGCAAGGGCAGACCATAGCCCGCTCTCGTTGTTCATAAGAATAAGAGTGACGTCAGGTCACAGTAATGAGGCTTGGCACTTGAGAAGCTAAGTGGAAAGGTCTCATTTGATAAGGTGGGCTGGCGGCCCGAAACATCACACAGTTCACCTGAGACTTGGCCAAGAGGCACACTCAAAAACATACACGCTTGCTTTGAGAACATCAAAGGAATGAGAAGGCGCAAATTCCTTTCGACTTTTGCTCCCCATCTGCTGAAAGCAAACTGTGCTCAGATCCATCCCATAGACTTTGTTCATAAACCCAGAGCAGCAGAGCTGCCTGCACAAAGGGATTCCCCTCTCTGGGAGGGCTGCATGGACCCCACGGACACTCGCTAGAGGGGGCCTCAGAGAAGGAGATGAGACCAGAGCATCACAGACCTATGTTTTTAACTTCTTGCTCTCCTGTGAACACTCCTACAGCAGGAAGAAATACAAACAGCCAAGCCAGAGAGGCTGCAGTTTGGCTAATGGCTATTTTTCATTCTCCACAGTTACATCACTCATAGGTGACTCAACTTTCCTCCCAACTTGGCTCCTTCGAGCAGGCAGTGCCTCCGATCAGATTTTTCCACTTGTAGATGATCAAAGCACACCAGCTACAAATAATTAATTTTATTTATTTATTTTTAAGACAGTATGAATATTCTACTCGGATTAATTGGGTGCGAAAAAAAAAATAAATGGGTCCCCTTATGTAACAGACCGCAAACAAGAACAGAGAATAGGGCTGGCAGCTTCAAGTCGGTCCCCACAGGCTGTCCTTCTCCACCGTGAAGCTGCTGCACATCAGGCAGCAGCCGCTGCATGGAGCGAGCCCACATCTGGAATAAACTAGCGTGCCACAGATCAGAGGGGATGCGCGCTGCCAGCGCGATGTGGGGAAGCTCGCGTTACGCCTGCTCCGAGTGCATGCCATCAAACGCTCAGTTTCATAAGCGCGTCATTAATAAAACAAAAAGGAACATTTCCCCCCACTCCCCCCCACCCCGAGTGTAAAATAAATAAATAAATGGAAATGTGTCAGAACCGCTTTTCCTTCCCGCCTTTCACCAGCTAATTGCAGGGGAGTTTAAAGGGGTTTGACTGATTTTGACTGTGTGGTGTTCAACAAGTTGCAAATCTGTGTATACAAAGGAAAGATTGCTTTGAAATGTTATATTAAAGAAAAGCTTGGCAGGAGCAAGGTGTAAACAAATGGAAAACAGAAATGCAGTAAGTAGTTAAAAAGCCAGGCAGCAAAATGGAAAATGGAAAATAGTTGTCTACAAAAAGCACTTTCTGTCACAGCAGCAGTTCAGCTGAATCTCATGTAAGTGATGGTTTTTAACCCAAAATTGGGCTGAGCCCCACTGAGATCACTGATAACGATGTGCCACCATGAATCATGACCAGGAGGGCTTTGCTGCCTGCAGCACAGGGACCTCATGGGTCTTCCCCAGCAGCAGAAGCAAACAGCTACTGCCTCACCTTGGAACCTTGACATGTTGGAGAAGGTCAGAAGATTCACAACTTAAAAAGAAGCGACCACATTAGGTTAGACAGGAGCTGCCAGTCAACACACCCATCAGGCGCAGCTGAAAACCAGCAGTATTTCCCATGCAGAAACACTCAGACCAGTGTATAAGCTTTGCCTTCAAGCACAGCAGCCTCCTCAATGTGGACAGGGAGCGATAGTGGAGTGGAAATACCAGCAACAGCACTCCCCAGCATCCCTCAGCGATGCAGAATAAATGAAAAGCACTTCTCCCAGCTGCCTGCCATCACATGCTGCCTCCTCCCACCAGCCCTGCTCCCCACCAGACACATGGGAGATGCAGATCAGCGGCTGGTGAATTAACCTTCGTGATCACATGCCAGGTGATTAGCTCAAACACGTCAATCTCAAGATGCAGTCAAAAGCCATCACTCTTCACATCACAGATACATTAGTGTGAATGACTCATAATCACAAAATCATGCCAAAATCTGATTTTTGCAGATTCTTAACAAAGCAATTATTTCATTAGTGGATAACAAGTATGTTTTTCATTTGGTATATTACCAGGATGTTTTTAAGGCCGATCTGACAGCAGGACTCATGCTTTCATCTGCTGCCTTGGGTTCTGTTTTCACTGCTGTACAAGCAAGCTAACCAATTCCAAAACAAATCAGAAGTGGGGAAAATAAAAAGGCACCTGAGTTCTTTTATCACTAAGTTATCCCAATATGAGAGTTCTTTGCCCATCCCTACTGCCTGTGAAAATGTCTTAGCACCTGAGTCAGTGAAGCCTTTGGCTTCTACCTCCAGTTGACGCAAGCTACTCAGTGCCTCTGGGCATCTCCAAACCACTTGAAAGCAGAGAAAGGAAAAGCAAAACTAGTAGCCCTCAGTATCATTTGCACAGTGTTGACCATGTGAACTTTCCATGTCCTCCAGACAGCTAAGAGCCAAGAGTGCAGACACAACTGTGATTCCACTCAAGCGTCCACTGCCGATTTAACAAGCCATCTTGGTTGGACAAAGAGCCACCAGATGCCTGGCATCCTTCTACTGAAACGTGAGTGCTTTCCCCACGGAAGAAGAAGTGTCCTAGGGGACAAAGCCTGGGGAACAGTGAAAAGAGAAAACATACCTTCCCCCAAATGCAAAGACATACATGCAATTAAAATACTCAGAATAGGCATCACAGATGAGGGGATGAAAACTCCAGGACTTTAAGCAGAACGACCCCCAGGGACCCGTCTCCAGAGATGGGTTGTTGACATCATTTCCTTGGCAAGGGCTTTAAACATTTTATCAGCCATCGCATGCACCTGAACTCCATAATCACCCCTTACAAAAATCTGCTGGAGTCATTTGTCATCCTGAGCCATCACCATCTGGATTGCACCTCTCTGGGCTGCTCCCCTCCCTCCACTCACCTCTTGCCATCAATGAGAGCTTCACTGCAAGATCAGCCAAAGGATTTCTCAGCTATCCCTGGCCCTGGGGGGCTTCAACACAGCAAATCCCCCTGGGGAGCTCTGGATTTTAAAGGTTACAACCTATTTACGTTTACTCAGGGATCTCACTAGCTCTCATTCCGATGCTGGGCTTTTGGGAAATGGCTGGTTAGTTGGTTTGGAACATTGCAGAAAAAAACCTTGCTGACTGCAGCAGATTAAAGCCTATCCTGCAGTAAGTCACCATGTCAGTAAAGCCGGGTCTCTCGTGGGGACTATTCTTATAACTGCCAGTCAGGAATCCTTTGGGTTTGCTCTGTGTTTTCAGCACCCTGACTCAAAAATTAAGCGTAAGTAGTTCTATAATCATGACTTACATCTGAAACACTGCAGCACTAAACAAACGGCATACTCTATTTTTAGGCACATCCACTTGGTTTCAAACATTCACACGTAATGATTAAAAAATCAAATAGTGTGAACTTATGTTCAGCTAAAGCCATTCCTTTGCATCCCAGTTGTGGATCTGCTCTATTGTTAATGCCAGATGCAAAATGAAAAAACACTTTTTGCATGGGTGGGAAATGCTTTATACCTGCGCTCTCAGTTATGGCTTGTCATAGCAGAGCACACCCTGTGCATCTCTGCTGCCTTTGTGGGTAGTTCATTTATAACTGTGAGGATCCCTTCTCAAGATGAGGTATTAAAACTATGTCATTACAACTTCTCCATCACCATACTATCCCTACACAACCATGCCCGAAGCCTTTGGAAAATTCAATTCAAGCAGAGAATGAAAGAACAGATCCCTACTTAAAATTAAAATCTACAGCTACCACAGCTGCAGCTAATGCTTAAATCACAGCAAAGAAAGGCAAAACCTTCAAGTCAGTTGATAAAACTTGGCAGCAAGTGCAACTTATCCCAGGAAGTTGTGATGACAGTTGTTACGGCAAGGTGGAGCATAACTGGGAGCATTTAAAAAAAAAAAAAAAAAAGAACTGTAGTATCAGTATTAGTTACATTAAAGCACTTCCTAAAACTCCAAGTGAAATCAAGGCCAAGTTTTGTCAGTGCTGCACAGCTACAATTAAAAGACAGCCCTTGTCCCTGAGAGACTTTACAACCCAAAACAGGCAAGGGAGAAGGAAGACATGCTTATCACAGTGCAAATTAAAACTTCAAGACAGTAGATAGCCCCAGGATTCATGTTAATGACAGATGGAGGCAAACACACAGGATAAAAAAGATGTTAAGAACAGAAACAGGTTCTCAGGAAGACCTTTGCATGTCTAAAGGTGTCTACAATGAAAACTGAAAATGGAGTTATTTATGTCTAAAACATGCATCATACGATAGTGCCATAAAAGCCTTGATGAAATAATAATCATTGCTTAGGTTGCCAAAAAAAAAAAAAGGAAAAAAAAGATGCAAAGTAACTCAGCTTCAGTAGTTCAGAGGAGCTGTAACTACATACCCTTGGAAGTTTCCTGCTCACAGCAAGGTCTGCATTTTGGTACAGCAAGTGCATGAGTTAGTTTTTTTTTTTTTCCTATTATGTTTGAAAAAACAGTAAAATCCTTAAAGTAAGCACATTATGTCAAGTCTCATGTTTTGATTCCTGTAACGTGCCATTAGCCTTACTCTTCTGCTTCGCAGGACAAGGAACGTTTTCCATTAGACAAAATGCAAGGCAAGGCTGGCATTTACCAATGCTAATTGGTAAATATTGCTATAGAAAGTCTGTCAGCCTTCCCTAACTGCAAAGCAAAGTGCAATTCAAAAGCATTCAACCTTTCCCGAGACAAGCCATCTTAATAAGCAAGCAGTAACGGGACCGAACAAAGACGACTTTCGGGTGAAGTGGAACCACGCACAGTTTGGCTGATGTGATGCGAAAGCAAGCGCTCCTTGGCAAAGATCTTTTGTCGTAAAAGACCGGTCTTTTACGTGCACACATGCACCCGTGTGCACCTGTGCACACAGTCATGATCCCGGGGAGAGTTGTGGTCTACGTGAGATAGGCCCAACCGGTCTATAAGGCAGCAAAATTGCTTACGCGTGCTGCTCCAGCAGCTGGAACTCACCGCTGAATTATTTGGGTTAACAACACTGAGACTTTTTCATCCGAGATGTCCAAGCACCACAAGGCATTAATATACCCCCTGCCTTTTTTTTAGACAGCTGGTAAGCTGGCTTCACAAAAACACAGAACATGTTTTATGGGGCCAGCAAATGCTGACTCCTTTCCATGCTGGACACACGCCCCACCACAGCCCATGCCATGGCTCCACCACCAGCCACGCGTTTCTTCCAGCAAAGGAATACCAAGGCGTGGAGCCCCAGCCCCTCTCACCTGCCTGCCTTTCCTGTTAAAGCACTTTTGTCCTACCCAATCCTCCTCACGTAGTTTCTGATGGCAACTGCTGAACCTGGATTTTAGTCCCTTACAAAGGGTAGAAGCCTAAACTGAAGCAAGAGAACTCGAGGGGTTTCTGGAGGAGTCTCTCTTATTCTTTTAAGTGTTTAAGGACTTTTCAAAGCGTCCTGTTGGGGCAAGAGGAAGCAAAAGTGGCTGTTGCCACTTTTAGTATGCTAGTATGCTAGTATGCTCTCTAAGCTTCTTCTGGTTCATTGATGAAAGCCTCTCCCACCTCACCAGGTAGACCTGAATCATTTCAAGCCACCTTTGAAAACCACGCTTACCCCACAGCACCTGTAACAACCCTCGTGTCCCACCTCTGGTCCCCACCTGATAACCTCTCACCACTCCTCAGGGACTGAATGTCTGAGAAAGCAGACCACACCTCTTCCAAAAATACTGTGATAGAGAAACAGAGAACAAAAAAATACAGATTCTGTCTGCCCAGTAAACATGATGAAACCACAAAACCGGTATCTTGTGAGGAAACCTCATGGTTTCCTCTTCTTTATCGTTTTCCAGCTGACTCCAGCAGCCCCTCCCCTACTCGTCTTACATCCTTGCTCGTATAATTACCAGCCTAGAAAACACCCCCCTCTTCCAAGCCACTGAATAAAAGAAGCAAACTTCGATTTCTGCATTTAAGCTCCCAGATCTTCCCAGGATGTGATGGGTCATTACTCCTGCTCTGAGATTGCCTGTTTTTAAATCACCGTGCACAACTCCCACTGCAGCCTGTCAGGGTCCTTTCCAAGGTCAGGTCTGGTTTCCAGGCCTCCAAGATCTTCCTGCCAGGCAGATACAGCCTTGCTACTTTGAATCTGCAAATTTTCAGGGGCATTTAGGTTCATCCTAAAAATACTGCAGCTTAACTTAACCACCTGTAAACATTAAATACTGACTGTTAATTGACAGGTACAATATTTATTGAGGTTACAAACCAGCAAACAGTCTAGCAGATTTGTTTATACATCGCAACAGCAATGCCAAGTGCACAGGAGAGACAGACCAAGATCTGGGAGATGAAAGCAAGCCTGAAAGGGACTGACACATGCACACGAACCAGTAGCGCAGGAATCTCCTGGCAGGTTCATCTGACAAACAGTTTTCATCTCAGCTCTCGTTTTACAATTCAGCCCGGCTGTTATTAGCAGCACGCAGTGACAAAACAAGAGAAAAAACACTGAGCTTGTGGGAGAGGAGGCACACTGAAAGCAAACAGCACCCAAGACGTGAGGCTGCCTCAAAAGCACTCCTGGCACAACTACTCCTAGGCAGCAGCCATGAGCTGGCCCGTGGGTTCAGCGGAGCAACAGCCAAAGACACGTAGATTCAACCCAACCTCTTCTCCCTTATATTCCAATTGCTACATCTTCCCAAAGGAAGAAAGAGAGATGTTCCTGGAGTTAATATTCCAGTTTCAGTAATTCTTCAATCCATGTCCCAGGGCAGGAAGCAGGACGGAGCAGGAGGGGGAGTACCAGAGAGGTCCTCCCGCAGCTGTGCAGGTGGTGCAGCTTCTTCACAAAGCCTTTCCTCCCACCCGCAGCTGACCCCCAGCCCGCCACGAGCTGGCTCTCGTTGTCTCGGAGAGAATATACTGCTCCCCAAAGGTGCCGGGCTGACAGCCCTGGATATTCAATTAGTCAATGCACGGAGGAGATGGCAAGCGCCGCGCAGGCAGCAGGGATGGATCAGTTCTCCCTGCAGAGAGGGTGCCCTGCCAATGCACCCTGCCCCTGTCCAGGAGGAGATAAGTCATCCCATGGCTGGGAAAGGTTTGGCTCATGCTTTGAACCCTGGAAGGAGGCTGCAACTTCTGACACTCAGTTCTGGATGCTGTTCTCAAAAGGCTCCTGACACGACTGGATCTCACGTGCCTGAGCGCCAGGTCATGCTTTGGAAGAGGAGCTGTAGGTGACATTTGAGGCTCCCGAGTGTCTTTACCCCTTGTGTTTGTTTCTGTTGTTTTTTTGTTTTTGACAGTTTCTGTGTTTTATTTTGTTTTGCTTTCTTTTAGTGGAACCCAAACAGTTTTGAAAATTTTATTGACTGTCACTATTCATCACTTATTAGGAAACTGAATTAAGACCCTCATTACTATGATAGTATTTCCCACACAGATGTTAAAGTGATGGGCATCTGTAAGGTCCCCTCGTTTTTAAAAAGCAAAGGGTGACCAAGGCATGCTATTCAGGCTCCAGCTATTCACATTTCTCCACACTCAGATATCAGGAAAACATAATTAATACTGACACATACAGAGGTCATATCTCTAAGCAAAACATTCGGGGAGGGGGGAAATTAAGAGGGGGAGAAAGAGAGAATCAATTTTACTAAATGACTGTGCCTCCCAACAGGCTCCATGACAGACACAGCACAACTGCAGATTATAGCTTTTACATTTCCAGTGACTCAAATAAGCTTTTACATTTTACAAAGCCACCTTGTATGTGCTTTGCATTAAAAATGCATTTATTGCTCACATTGACACATGTATGTTCTGAATTTAGTAATTTACTTCTCAGACCAAGATGACTCAAAACATCAAGGTAACACTAGCATGAAATGGCTCTAGATGAAGAGTTTTATATATATATACATATATACACACACACACACATACATATGTGCTTTTGACTTCCTCAAAACAAACTCTGATCATCTTAATTTATAACATATGTTTAATTAGACATCTTCAGAACATATTCACTGAGTTTCTACATGGACCAGAGCCCTCAAAATACCAAAGGACTGGATTTAGTTACAAACTTTTAATGTTTTCTTTCAGAAAGGTTTTACAAACTGCAATTAGGAGGCTTTCAAAGACCATACACAAACACCCTCCCCTCCTTGTTGCACCAGGAAATCAAATGTGTCTAACTGATGGGAAGAACAGGTTTTCTTAATTATATTTCTTTAGGAACAGCACTTTTTAAAATTGGCTTTATCCCCTTCAATCTATTTTCAGTTAGTTTAAGCTAACAACCACCATCACCCTGCACAAGTATTGGGGAGCACTAATTCAGAGGACACATTCAGATCAGTGCTTCCCTCAACAGACATCGGTGATGAGATGTCCACTCACACTGCTGCATTACCAGCTTTGAAGTCTTAAAACCAAAAGCAGCTGCTGCCGCAAGCCCCAAGCCTAATAGAGCAGCGTTCATCTGTTTATACTATCAGTGTCTCTGGAAAGATCGGCAGACAGCTCTTCTGGTGATAGATGCATACTGAAACCTGATCAAGGCTTGGGTTATTTTTCCCCATCCAGCAAAGCTGCAATTCTAGCCAAGCAAACCCCAAGATCTCCATTAGGATGAAGAGAGAAGCAATGAAAGCCCCAAGCCCACTGTCGTCCCAAACATTAACAAATCATCCATCTCATCAACCCGCAGCAAAATTCACAATAACTTCCATGTGGAATCCAAGCACTTTTCAAACAAGTTTTGTAACACGAATAATTGCACCATAGTCTGGTGCTGAATTCCTTACCCTTCAAAAAGGGGAATTAAAGGGGAATTTCAATTCCATTTTTAACAGAAGCTTTAGGGTCTTGTCAAGCTCAGACATGAAGCTCCAAAGGTCAAAATGACCATTTACCACTGACACCTCCTGCCCTGGTGCCGTATGGTCATTACTTTTTGTTGTTCCATAAAAAGAAATCCAGAAGCCAATGCTGACAAGACTGGAAAATAAGGACCTTCCCCTTCATCACAGACAGAATGCAAAGATTCCACATAATTATTGTCTAATTTCAAAATCCTCCTGCCTCCACTCAGATTTTGTACCCCAAGCCTGTGGCTGAACGCCCCAACAGCTTGGGCTGCCACACAGAGGACAGCACACCGAAATTCCCTTCATTTGTTTGTACACCTGCTGCATGCTTCTCCAGAAAACCCCAGAACAAACCTACCTGGGCAGGCTGGTCACCGATGTCTGGCACACCACCATCTGACAGCCGGGACCGGCACTGTCCCCCCGTGCCACGGAACAGCTCCTCTATGTGGCCTTCTGCTTCCGAGGTCTCCGGCTGAGCGACCTCCACCTCCATCGGGGTGCAGTGCCCGTTCCCGTGCTCCGAGCCTGGCTTTTCTTTGCTCTCCTTGCCGCCCGGCGTCCTGGTGATGACCCCAAACTTCCTGGTCCTCTTCCCATTTTGAGCGGCTCTGTCAGCGGGTTCGGGGCTGGGCTTGGCTTTGGGGTCGCAGCTGTTGCTGTTGTTGCCGTTGGAGGGAGGAAGAGGGGCTTTGCGCTTGATGCGGCGCAACATGATCAGGTAGACGAAGCCGCCATTCCAGCACTGCTCGGCCAGGTAACTGCAAGGAAAGGGGTGCAGCAGGATTAGTGACACCTCGCCCTGCAGTGCCCACATCCCGCCCCGACACCGCAACACGCTGTGCCCCGCAATGCTCGAGCATCTTGGGCTCTGCCCAGCCAGCTGCTGGCCCAGCGTGCAAGTACATTGGGACACCTCGAGGCATCAGCAAAGGCTCCTTCTCCTTGCAGTATCAGAAACTAGCACTGACACACAGAGATCTGAGCACGGCTCCCAAACAACCCCAGCAGCCGCTCCTCCTGATCCCACGGTGGCATAACTGGTAAATACCACTGAAGGGGTTCCTGCCACCCCAGCCTACAGATCCATGGCACAGAGACATGGAAAGGTGGGGCAAACAAGGCAAGGCAGAGAGTGGTTCCAATGGGGGGGATTTAAATAAATAAATAAATAAATAAACAAATAAATAAATAAATAAAAAGCAGGTAGGCTTCCTTTGTGCAGCAGCCCATAGGGCATTTGCATCTCAAATGAGCCTCCTTAGTGAAACTAATCTTCTGCTTCAGCATACATACATGCTTTGAAGGCCTCAGGGTTAAAAATCAGCCACTGGGGTAAGCAGGCATAGCGCCAATGGCCTCAGTACAGCAACACGTGGCACTCTACAGCATCCCAGCTCCCATACACAGGGATGGAAATACGGGGGGTTTCCTTTACAGCAAGCACACTCCAGTCAAAGCAAGAGCTAAATCACCTCAGCTGTGCAAGGAGCAGCCACCAGGTGCCCACATTAGAGTAAAGCATCGCCTCCCCTCCCAAAGTCTTTGAACATGCCATGCCTTGGAGGAATTGACATTTCTGCTTCAAGAAAATAGTCAGTGACCTTAAAGAAACTGCACCCATTGATGCAAAAGGGGAATCTAACCTCATGCCTCTTTTGGGAAAGCATGTACCTCAACCCAAATTCTTGAAATATTTGGGTTTTCAGCCAAGGGTGTAACCAACTAGGAGTACAAACAAGCTGGAATTTGTATTTAACAGGTTTGTATGTGCCCTTTCACATTAATTTGGACCCAAAAACTCTATTGCCTTTCTCACTAGAGAGAGCGTCAAAAATTTCCCAGAGCATCAAATAATCCTCAACTGCAGCTGCAATAAACTTTCCACTAACATGAAGCAGTTGGTAAGCCTACAGCTATCAGAGGAGATGAGAAACTAGGTGTGGAGTTAAACCATAAAAGGTCCTAGGAGAAAATAACACAGCACTTGTGACTGAGAGAGAGAAGGAAAGACGCAGGAGTCTTCCACCTTTTATTCATTTATTTATTTTCCCCCCTGCCTGGTTCTTGTAGGCTGATTTTTCTCCTTCCCTTTCTTAAAAGTTGTTTGGCCTTAAGTACAACCCTTCAAAGTTATTCCTGCATAGAGGTGACTTATGGCAAAACAGGAAAAGCAGCTATGATAACCCCTGAAGCAAACTTCTTCACAGACGGGTGAAGAAAGCTCTCTCAATTACTCAAAGTAATCTGGACCAGCCTGGCAGTGGCTGAAAATAACACACCATGGGTGTGTTTTTGTCCACAGACATTAGCTGCTAGTTTCAGTCCACTCCTTCCCAAAGCTTAGATGTCCCCCCCAGACAACATCGCCATTCAAATTGCTTATATTTAATTAGGAATTCTGATGTCCAAATGAATATGGCAACAATACAACATTAAATACAGCCCTGCAGCGAGAGATTTGAAGGATGAATAAAGTTGCCTGTGCCAGATTCCCCTACTGAATATGGACCGGACCCCCACTCCCTGGACAATCCACTCAAAGCAAGTCTTTTATTAAAAATAAATAAATAACGTTGAGAATATTTCAATAAAATCCCAAATCCATTTTCTTCCAAACTGTCTCAAAGCAGACAGCTGTGGAGCCTCTGCCAGGTCAGCCGTCTGGGTGGCCATGAGGTGACACAGGGCTCGGCAAGGTGGCCAGGGCGGGCAGGACACTGAACAAATTCCAGAACTAAGATGGAAGCAGTTCTGATTACCAAGTTAAAAGAAAAATTCTTTTAATCAACAGAAGAGGGGCCGTTTTGCTCCAGAAACAATATGGGCTGCCTGTTTTTCACATTTATCTTTCAACTCAAATTTCAAGGCAGCCAGTAAAGTTGATTAAAATTCATGACTTCTGCTTGCAGCAATACCACTGCACTCTGATCCATCACACACAAGCCTGATAGCACTCCTGCTCCTGGCACTTGGAAAGAGAAAAGCAGCTCCTCTTCCAGTAGCCCTGTGCCTTGCAGGGGCGCTGCCCAGCCTGGTTTGGGCAGAGTTGTTTCTGCTGGACTTGTTTCCGTGCAGGTGCACCGACGTGGGGGGAGGATAAAACACTGATCTCTATCTCCAAACTAATCGCTGCTGTATTTTTGAGTGCCAGGAACCAAGTGCATGCATTAATCAGCTACCTGGTTTAGGAACCAAGCATACTTAGTTTGGGAACCAAGTGTAACAAGGGGGAACTTAGCATATGTCCCTAATACAGTAATTTTACAGAGGAAAAAAATATTTACTGTTTCACCTCCACTTGTAGCATATTTATTCTGTTTATAAAACGTAAAGTTATGAGAAGGGAAGAAAGAAGGTTGTTGTTTTTTTCCCCCCCTCTATCCACTGTCCACAGAAACTCATGCCTACGCTTTGGAGCAGGGCTCGCAGCGAGCGGTAATGGATGCAGCTGCGCTCAAGTCAGCAGGGCTGAGCTGATTTACTCCATATGTCGAGATGGCCTACATGTTCCAGGCATGCAGCCTGTAGTAACTCATGGTTTTATGTCTTCTTGAGTGCTTCTCGGCAGTTCAAAGCACACAATACATTTCCATGAAGGAAAAGAAATGTCTTCCCTGGGTCAGGGAGCAATTACCTCTGAGTGTCAGTATGGGATCACATACCCCAGACAGTGTCTGGTATTTCCGGACAGGGTAAATCCAGCTGCTGCAAGGACAGGTACCAGTGATGCAATACGGGGCATCATTATCCTAGACCTTGTTTCAAACCAAACACCAGGCACCTCGTGTTGGAAAACCATCACTGGTGTAACACCACACTCACATTACAAGACAGGGAACTAATACACCAAAAATTTGCGGTCATTTTCTGCCCTGCCCTCCTTCTCTAGGCAGGGCTGTTAACCAAGGAGCCTGAGCCACCTTTAAGTTCTGCTAAATACACACTGCCTACTTAGCTGGCTTCCTTTTCCTTTTGCCACTTCTTTCCCTATTTAAGAAAGAAACCAGAAAACCCCACGGAAGCCCAGCAGGCTCTCAGCGCAGGACAAAAGACAGGAAAGACTGTATTAAACAAGTGAGAACCTGCAGATTCTTAATTACTTTCTATCAATCCAGGAGCATCCTGTGCCAGAAGGGAATTAAGAGATGGATTCAATAAAATGTACCTATACAGCCTCTAGACTGCAGAAAACCACACGAGCTAGACAGGACCCCAAATTCCACTTCTCAGGGGGTTTAATGTGCACAAAACAGAAGTGTCTTTTTTTATTTATTTATTTATTCCTACAGAGCATCCACAGAGATTTTAACAATCAATGCACCAAAGGAGTTTTCAGCAGGGCAGGATCAGAGCTGATACATGGCTCTGCGCTGTGCGTATGTGGCTCTTGGCACAGGGCATGAGCTGCTGCCTCCAAGTTTTTGGCTATTCTGAATGTGGTCTTCAGCTTGGACTGAGAAGGTGAATGGAGCAAAAAAAAAAAAAAAATCCTCTAATGCTGCTTCCATTGATCCAATTTATTGAAAAGGAACTGCAAATCACAACAGATTTTTAACTTCCTCTTCCCTGCTCAGCAGGGGATATAGTTAGGACTTGGAGAGAGCCCTGCATTGTGTACACTAGCGAAAAACCCTGGGCAGCCACTCCTAGTGCCAGTGGCTGACTACCCATAACAAATCCTATTATCTCTGATTTTAAGAACACAAGAGATTTTACTGGCTGGTAATACGTCAGTTGATATTAGTTCCCAAACCAAAACATTTTACCAACAAAACACCCACCTGTGCTGTCTGTATTTGCCAGTCTTTGCACAAGGCAGCACCAAGACCCCTTGGCACAGATGGGGAACCCAGTTTACCTGTGCAAAAGGGGCTAGTCTCATCCTACGAAATGTATCAGCCATCCCTTACATATGTGGTCCAGTCTGCATTATTCACAACCACCTTAAAACCTCTGTCCACAGTGCATCTTAGTGGCAGTACTTTTCTCCAGCATACATCAGCATTGCCTAATTGTGCCAGCACACTTTGTGCCTACACGCTGAGGTGTCAAGCCCCACACAATAACCAGTGCCCAGGGCAGGAATGCCACAGCTTTGTGGGGTGAGGCAAGGAGAGGCTCCGTGCCCTCTGCAATGAACAACAGCAGCAAAAATGCCTGTTCAGGACAGTCACAGGACAGGCTAGGTACACTTTTGGAGGAAAAAAAAAATAATATATATATATATAGACATATATGTGTGTGGGAAGCCCAGTCCCAATCAGATAGGAAACCATCAAAGACCACAAAAACAACCAAGCCACAAGGGTGGTCCCAGACCCTGGAGGGGATGACAAGCATTGAATCTTGGTATTTCCGCTGTGGTGTCATCTCCCCAAGCAAGGGAGACATCTCTGAAACGTCATTTTGGAAACATTTCTCATTCACACGCTCAGAAGGAGCGGGCACCCAGCTGCTACTGCTGCTTTCATCCCACTCTGGCCCCATCTCTGCTAAAACCTCAGCCTGTATAAAATGCCACCCTTAAGCAGCAGGGCAGACTTGTTCTTCTCGGCAGGAGAGAAACCATGATAATGTTAACAATCTTGAAAACTAGGGAAAAATCATTTCACACTTTAAACACTGCTGTAAAGCTCCCTCTGGCAAAGCTCAACCACAGGTTAGAAAACGTAACCAGTGGCTGGAATCAAGGGGCACTTACTGCTCCTCTTCCATCTGAGCTACTGTGGGACATCCGCCTCCCCCGGAGACCATTCCGCTTACACAGCCAAATCCCATTTCTCCCCTACACCGAGCTGATTGCTGCAGTCACACAAACTGGTAAGCTAGCTAAGTGCATTCCAAGTTTCTTGGCACGTGTACGAAGTGTCAGACTCGGAAATGGTATTCTAGGGTAAAGTGAGTCATTTTTTCATTTTTATACATACAAGTGTGTGTGTGCAAATATAAGATTTACAGACGTGATGAGAGCATGCTGCGACAAACTCTGTCACATCCCATCTCACTTGAGCAAATATAGACGGTTGCACTGAACTACAGAATAAAAAAAAAAAAAAAAAGCAGGCTCAGCAGCCGTAAGGAAACATCTGGATCCACTTTAAGGCCAGAAATACTGAAGAAGTATGTTTATTTTACACTAATAATACTATTTAGCATTTCTACAGAACCTTTCATCCCGACAGATCAGAAAATACAGTAGAAATGACATCCACTGACACCCCAACAGCCAGCCCACAGCCCAGCTCACCAGGACACAGAGGAAGAATTTCAGTCCAGCCGACCACTCTCCGAGTCCCTGCCTGGGGACCTGCGATGTCTTTAGTAGGATGGATAGACCACTAATTTTTATGCTCTCCTCTGAAAGACTCCAGCATGGTAAAACATCTTGAAACTCCAATCTTCTCCAAGCTGGAAGGATGAAGGGCAGAGCAGATCCCTGCAGAACCGAAGCCTCCAGCCCCAAGGGGGATTTAAAAGCTAAAATTAACAAACCCTTTCTCCATGACACGGGAAAACGAGCTAACTTGCTTTTCAGGTAAGTCAGGGCCTATTAATGACTAATAGATAGTGACTGATCGAAGGGCAAGTGGCTCCCTTCACCTTGGTGCTGTCACCATGGGAGAAAAGCCAGCCCATCGAGGGCAGATTTTGCCAAACACCAGGGGACACTTTTAAGAGGCTTCCACATCTTTGGGCAGGGTTCAAGCCTGCATTAACACACGCAGCCAAAGCTGATGACCAAGCTCCAAAAGCCCAGGAAAATCTTGCTGCTATCATGCCTGCGAGAGGTCTCACATCCCAGGGGGCTGCAGGCACCGGGACCGCCCGCTGCCACCCTCCCACCCACCTCCCCTGAGGACACTGCACTCCATCCACAACTCACCTCAGTAGAAACCGATGGCGTTAGTAAACGCAGCTGCTATTTTAACACACTCTTGCAGGCACTCTTGCAGCTATGGGAGCCAGGAAGGAGCCAGGCAGCGCTCAAGCCAGCGTCTCACCGCCGACAAGCCCTGTCCTGTCCTGGGCTCTGCGGGCGATGGCACACACGAGGGACGCGATGTTCTCTGCCTGCTTTAATAAGCAGGGGGAAAGGCAGAAACGGCATGGGAAAAAGTCACTCACGGAGCCTAGAGACGTAAAAACATCCACGGAGTGCATTCAAACTGCCCGGGGTGCGCAGCAGGGCTCCCACCTCCCTCGGGAGGACAAGCAGCTCCCAGCCCTCGGCTCGTGGCCAGGGTTAGGCAGCACCTCCCAGAGCCTCACCTCAGCGGCAGCTCTCTAAGGTATGCTGGGTTGTGCGTGTGTTTTGTTTGTTTTTTAAACTCAGCACAGCCAAAGTGTTGGCTTTCTGTTGTGTTTGCGTTCTTTTACCTCATTCTATGGCATAGTTTTCACCATTAAATTTATAGCAAGGAATGCAACAAGACCTACTGAAACCTTGAAAGGAAAGCTAATTTGGAAGTTAAATCTAAAAGGTATTTTTCTGTGTCCTTTTATAAGCCTCTACAAGTATGTTTGGTGCTGATTAGACCCAAACCTTCCCCTGGATTAAGATTGCTGGTAACCTTGAGCATTGCACTGTGTTCATGCTTGCCTTGGAGGTGTTCGAGCTGCCCTCAGGCTGGCTGCTGTCGGGACAGACACCACCACCCCACAAACTCAGAGGAGCAACGGTATCAATGAATGTATGGGGCAATGTCTGCATGGGGCAATGTCTGCTCTTCATTACTCAGCAGAGAAACCAAAGCAGCAAGAATTTAAGACCAACAGGAACAAACGCTCAAAGTCTGTGAGAGCCCCTGCCAGCCTTGCCAGGGGCCCCAGGCAAGACCTCTTTGCCCAGGCTCGCTGTGAAATCCCCAGCTCTGGGAAAAGGTGAAGAGGGAGCAGAGGGCTGCTGCTGTGTTTCCGCAGACTCACTGCCTACTCGTGGCTTTCACTGGAGGATAAGACTCAGTTCAGCCTTGCGACATGGGACTATGACTAAAGGCTGGTGAGACAGCTCACTCTGCCCAGTATCGAGGCAGTGATGTGGCTCTGAATTTGGGAGAACTCAATTCCTCTTCCCCTGCTGCTCTACAGATCCCTTGCAGCACCCCATGCAAGCCTTTCCATGAAAAAAAACAGGGCCAACAGCACGTCTTACCCCACAGAGTTACTGCAAGGTCTAGGGCGGCGAAGCCACGGCATTACAGTTTCACAAACACCTTAAATCTGCAATCAGCCAACACCAAACATCGCAGCTTTCCTCCCACCCCATATCCTGTTTGGCTGCCGGCACAACCATTTGGGCAACCGTACAAATGAACCCGACGAGGGAACTGATCCAGCTTTAAATTAACCCAGCCCAAAGCAAACACCCAAAACCTCACACCTCCAGACAGGGAGCTCTAACCCAGCCCGACCCAGCTCCCAGCAGCATACACTCCTGCACGGGCTGGGGCAGGAAAGCAAGAGGTTGGTGGAGCTATGCAGGCTCTGTGTAGAAGTACTGGCTCGCTCCAGCTGAGCAGCCAAATACCTTTGGTTTCTAAAATTAAAACACCAGGCATGCTCCCCACAGATGGCAAAGCCCAGCTAAATCACATCCGCATCACAGGTGTGGAAAGGAGAGAGGTTAAATCATTGCGATGGTGCTGGCACAGAGCAAAAATGTGGTTTTGCTCTGCATGTTGTAAAGATGCCTCAGAAGCACAAGCAGGGCTTTTGGAGAGCTTTCAGCAGAGCAGGGACCTCCAGAACAGCCAGCAAGCACGCGGATGAAGGACACAGTGGCCACAATGAGTCTCTCCCCCTTCCCAGCACCAACATCCAAAGAGCTGCACAGCCTCTCTGCACCTAGAAACACCTCCCCGAGCTCTGACAGACATCCTAAACCTAACAGATCATGCAATTGCAGTCATCTGTCCCCAGTGAACAACACAAAACCCTCTGGGATTTGCTGATCTATTGGCTCTGCTAGCAGAACAGAGGAGTGACGTTGCATTTAGGCTGCAGAGATTTTTGGACTCAAGCTTTACAAAGGAGCTGATCCTACTAAACACACAACTCTCACAATTGCACCTAAAAGTCCCAAGAGACAGAAAAGCATGCAGTGCTTTTAGGGTTTGAGTCCTGGAGACAGGATAATGAGGATTAAGCTGACAAATTCTATTTTTTTTTACTTGGTTGGTGTCAGAAAGTACAAGCAGAAGTTCAACTCACTCCAACTCAGAAGTACAATCAGTCCAAGAAGTCCAACTCAGTCCAACCATCATGGCACTGAATGCTCCGATTTGTTAGTTTACAGCTCTACTGCAAATGCACGTTTAGCTGCATCACCTTGTTCACAAACATCATTTCCAGTTATGAGAAAACTGAGCAATTTAACACTTTCAGCAAGAGGGCATAAACTCAGCCTCCTGTTGTAACCCTGTAACACAGGGGTGAATGCGTGCAGTCATCCCCTTTAATCCATATCCAAATACAAGTGCTGTCACCAGCAGAGAAGCTTTCTCCTTACTCTGCTTTCACCAAATACATTTATTTTCCAAAATGTCTTCATTTGGGTTTTCCTGTCCTCCTCAGACAATGCTTTACCAGACTCTAATGTGGCATGGGGCAGCCTTGCATTATATTATATTTTTCTTTGCATCCTTGAATTATATGTTGTGGAATGGACAGAGGAAAAAAATGGCCAAAAACTGCAAAAGGAAGGGAAATATTCAATCTGTAGAGAGCCTGCTAACCCCTTTCCCTGCCAGCACCCCCATGATCAAGGGCTGTCAAGACGGTTTCTCTACTGCGTACTTCAGCACATGCCAATACCCTTCAGAAGCAAATCTCATGTTCCTGTGCAGAGCCAGGCACTCTCCAAACTCCAACCAGGTTCTTCTCAGGTGAAATTCAAGTGGCAGACACGTGCCAGAAGCACACTCCCTTCACTCCTGCTGCTGTGCTACAGCTGATGCCCATCAGTGCCCAGCCCATGGGACCACAGCTGAGCTAACCCTAAAGCAACCCCCAAACCAGTCACAATGTGGAGGTCAGCTCTAGCACACCACTTTTATCCTACAGACCCACTCTCTTTTGGGCTACATACTCCTTAGCACAGACACTGGCTAATTGCTCCAGGCCTCTAACCACTACAAGAGTATTCTCCAATGTATTAATCCCAGGGAAGTTTGCAAAGACCGGGGCTATTGTCTAATTAGGTCCATGAATGATTTTCTGCTCCATGAGAAGCACAAGCACCCAGCCAGACAAGACTTGTTTGCAGAGCACACCAAACACACACACTGGAATACAAATAAATCCTTGCTTACTTTTTGCAGTAGTTGCAGCAAGTTAGAGTAGAGCCCGAAGTGTTGGCACTACTGCTGTTAATTGCAGAGAGGCAACTTCTTATCATTAGCTCAGATATTCAGCTTTTCTTTATTTACTTTTTTAAAACAATACTTCTGAATTAGAAAACAAATCTCAGATAGGTTAGTGAAGAGGCACCACAACTTTGACTTTCAAAACAAGAGAATATATCAAAGTAACAATTTGACTTCATTGCAGATCAATTTTCACACTGTTTATTTTTAAAATCTTAAATCTTGCATGGCAGCAACCTTCCTTTTCTGCTGTGTTCCTCCCGAGGTGGAAGACTTACTCCAGATGTGAAGCCCCGAACAAGTTCATATTTGCAAAATATGAAGTAAATCACCAAACTGAAAAATGCACACACCTCACATTAAGGAACAAGGAAGGGGTCAAAAGCCACCCATGTGTGTATAGTGTTCACACAGATCTCAGCGCTTCTCCTGCTTCACCCTGAGTGCCCAGATCTTGCTGATACAATTTGCCCCTCGCCACCCTATTTCCAGGCCTCTCCACCTTTCCTCTGTGCTGCTTTAGGATCACTCCCCTTTAAAACAACTTCTTCTACATCTTGCTAAGCATCCAGCCCACACCTTCCCCTTTTCCTCCCTGCAAATATAGCTCCTGGTTTCCATTCTCATTAGGCAGCAATGAGAATGCTGAGAGAAAGGGTTTGTACTCGAGGTCTGCTGTGCACGGGATCCCTGCCCCGAACACAGCCCTTGCTGCCTCTCCTCCCCAGCCAAGAGGTGCTGAGACGCAGGGAGCCCTTCACCTCCATCCCCATTCACACCCAAGCTATTCCAGTGTTGTGAGGTAACCCCTTTGGGATTAAACTTCCTATTTTTCCCTACGCAGGAGTTATCACAAATGCCCAAAAGGGAGGAGAAAAAGCACACATCCCACTGAAAGAGATTTTATGCCAGCAGGAAAGTTTTGCAATATTTTAAATGAAAAAAGAAAAAAAAAATAAATCTGCAACATTGTTTTGGCAAACCACATTCTTTAGGTTTCAACATCAGCTGTAATTCCCAATGTACCTCTTTCCACGGAGAAGTGAAGGTTTTGGATGTCTGCGAGCAATGAAAGGGAGAGACAGAAAATTTAATCAAGTCTATTTTGCAGCAGGAAGCGGGATGCTGGGGCAGAAGGGACTTATTTTCAAGGCTTCTGCTTGAGCTTCTGAGAAGATCCCTATGAACAGGGAGAGGCCAGGCTTCAATAACCCCTTGCTGGCTTGGGGCAGATATGGATGGAACAAATTCACGACTTATGTACTCGTAGAGACCAATTTTGGCAACAAGGGTTATTTGCCTCCAAAAAAACACTCCGTTTTTTGTGTTTTCCAGGATTTGTCATGATACTGTAAGTGGTAACTACTTCATCAGCTGCTTCCTCCTTCCCAAGGGGGGCCAGTGCCTGGCATTCAGCATCCTCACATCTTCTTCTTTGACCACAAAATTCAAGAAGGCAGAAGCACGTACTTGAGGTGAGAAATTCAGCTTTCTACTAAAAGCCAAAAAAGGAAACCCTAACCCCATGTTAGTGCAGGGGAAAAGCTTGAAAGTATGACCTGACCAGATGCTAAAAAAAAATAATAAAAATAATAATAATAAAAAAAAAGAGCCTGAGCTCACACACGCAAACATGCACAGGGGCTGCACGTGACCAAGCATGGTCCCCCCATCCCACGAGGCCATCAACACTTCCCTTAATTCACAGCCACTCTTGCAAAGGACGTTTTTGTCTTTTGAGGACCATCGCCTGTGGGGACGGCTGGTTTATTTAGCCATTTAACATCGCTACTTTGTTCTTGGCCGTGACAACAGGCTGTGCACACAGTAAATCCCAGGGATGAATGGCTTTCATCCCTGCCGATGGGGCTGCTGAGCCGTGCTTCCTCTGCTTGCTGCAACAGGTCCCTGGCCACAAGGCAGCTCCCCTGGCTCAGCAGCTTCCCTCCACAGCACTGAGCCCTTCCTCTCTCGCTGCCCAAACACAGCTTTGGTATTCCTGACATCCAGCCAGAATAAAGGGCTCGCCCTCTCTACAGCGAGAGAACTGTGCCTGCATTTATTAGGTTTTTCAGTTCCCTGTGAGCACAAGCATCTCCCATTGGTGCTCCCGGGCTGGGGTTATTTTTGCCCAGAGGAGCACATGGCTCTGAATTCAAGTGCTTCAGCCACCAGTGCATGGCTCTGCAGCTCCCTGAATCCCCAGACGGAGCCTGGCTGTGGAAGACACCGAGGCTGGCACCAACCCCAGCTGAGCCAATCACCCCATCCTAGGGGACACCTGAAGCCCAGGGTGTCAGCCCCCGACACACCTTGCCCAATACAGAAGGCACAGCCAGGAGCCAGCAGCAAAAGAGTTTGCAGGGGCAGGAGCTGGGCGATGCCAGATATACGTGTGCCTGTCTGCAGCATGCCTGCCTCTTGGATGCTTGCATTAAAAATCAGCTTCTAATTACATCCTCACTTTCTGTTTTCACCGCAGCGAGTTTGGACGAGGCCAAAAGAGAGAAGAATTAACGAACACGCATGGCAGCAGCCATAAACATTTCCTAACTTTCACTCTGTTGTGCAACACAAGACGGAGACATGCCCTCCTTGGAGGGCCAATGGATTAGTGCTTGCAGATGATTTTAACTTGTCAACCACCGCAGAGAAGTTTTGCTGGATTTAACACAGATTTCCCAGCCTGCTGTAAGCACTCTGCCAGTTACAAAAGCACCCCTCCGAAACCAGGGCCTTTTGGTCGAGTCAGGGAAAACACCTCCCGGAGCAAAGCAGAGCACGGTGAGGAAAAGACGCAGGCAACCAGCTTCCCTGCCTCGGGGCTAGGAAGCACATTTGTGCTGATGGGGCCCACAGGGCTGAAATTTTATTTTAATTTGTTTTATTTTAAGTTATTTCTCCAGTTTTGGCATGAGGCAGAGCAGCACCACGTCACAAGAAATCCCCTGCAAACTTTCTGATTATTTTCATCTATTATGCACTCACCACAAATCCTTGCCATTAACAAACTGCAGTAAGGGAATCAGAACTTTCAAAGCCACAAATCTCCTAATAACTGCGGCCCCTTTATGCATGCTTCAGGATTAGCCATGTCATCTGGTTAGCAACTCAAAGCTGCTCTTCATTATTGGATTGAACCTGCCTGCAAACAGTGAAGAGATTGATAATACTGCCACCGACTTCAATGGTGCAGGAGCATTCATTACACAGCGTCCTCCTCCCGGACACATCAAGCCCAGTGGCACAAATTTATGCTGTGATAGTGTGCCAAAGACCCAGAAACCTCCCTCGAGCACATTAGCAGCAGCCCTAGCAGACAGTGCTGGAGTAAACTTGACTGCAAGCACTGAGCATACATCAGTGTGCTCAGGCTTCACATTGGCTCCTAGCATGCAAAGCGAAGGCAGCTTTAAAACTATCTGCTCTGTAAATTAGGAGTGCCTTTAGTTGCTTTGAAAAAATAAGAGCTTATTTAGTCAGTGCATCGGCTTCTTCAAAGAGTCTGCAAACTAATTAGCCACACTGAGTTACTATTAAAATACAGAGCTTACATGAAATACTCTTGACGATAAGAGAGCTGGTGCCTTGGTACTAAAGCTATAGAATTAGCACAAACTGTTCATCAGATGCATTTTCCTATAGGCTCTAAATTATATTTCAAACAGTATTTTCCTTTCCCACAGCGGATGTGGAAATTCACTTGCTTTATTTGTTAGTTCAAAGCAATAATATTTTTTAGCCCATGTGCAGACTGAGAGTTTGAATATTCAACAGTGAGAGCAAGCACGAGGGGATGGAAGACCCACACACAAAACAGAAGATGCTGAAAACAAACAGAAGCTGAAATTAAAAATAATAATAATAATAAAATAAAATAAAAACAGTTGCTGTACTACAAAAGAGTCACGCAGCTGTTGCAGATCAACTTTTACAGGACAGAGGGGGTTGTTCAAATTAATGCACACTAGCCAGAGGCAAACCCTCCCGTGTAGATGCAGATAGGCTCTCAAGCAAACCAAACTTTACAAACCTCACAAGATATGCAAAGCCCAGAGACGCAGACTGCAAGCCTCACAGATTTTAATTCCAAGAGTTTCTGCCCATCCCTGCTTCTTACAGAGCAGGTTTATTTGGCAGATAAGCCTTTGCTACTTAAATAATAATATTAAAAAAAAAAAAAAAAGCTTCACAGGAAAAGACATTTCCTTTCGACTTTCGCTCCTCCGGTCCAGCTGCGGCTTAGAGGCTGACCTACAGCAGAGAAGAGCAGGTACACATCTGAGCGCTCTGCACTGTGCTCACTCCCCTCCAGTTCAGGTCCCTCTCCTGCTGCAGCACCCATGGGGTCACCAGCACTTGCAGGAGCCCCCCACCCCATGCATGACATCGCCACCTCCTGCTCCAAAGGTGTTAGAAACCACAGCTCTGAATGCCAGGACAGGACCTGACAGCAGCTGCGGGGAAAATAACACATGCATCACAAGGGGACACTAAAAATTCCCATTACACATCATCACAACTACTCCATTACCAGCTTTTAACATGCCATTTACCTAATTTCCTTCCCCCCCCCTCCCACCCTTGCTAAACTTTCACTGAAAGTATTGATTGGACTTGTCAGCATGTTCTCACATTAAGACTGAATTCAATTAAACCAACAAGATAGCAGGTATTGGATCTACTTAAAAAATAACAAGTAGCAACACGCACATGCTGTCGGTGTAACCAGAAACAAGGATGCTACGTAACACATTTTCTAACTACTACCTGCACACCTGCACACAAAAAAAGTCAGAAGCAGACTTTAACCAGCAACTGCCTGCAAGTAGCAGGACAGCAGCAGTGCACAACTACTGCATCTTATTTCACGCGCTGGATCAGAGTTTAATCTGAGCAGCAGCTACATAAATCCGGAGGGGCTCTATTAAAAACCAGTGCAGTGACTCAACCCACGTAGAGAAGCATAAATTCAGAGTCTTAGCATCTGTATATTCCTTAAGAAAGCCTTTTGTTTAGCAACAAAAATTTCTTTGTTGGACAAGCTGGGGGGATGGATCACATTTCTGTCACAGGACATTTCTGCTCCTCTAGCAATGCAGAAGGGCGTTAGCCCACTTGCAATGCCAGAGAAATATTAGCTGTAAATGTGTGTGCCAAGCAACTCTGCCATGGGCATTTCAATACAGTGCTATTTTCAATCTTCCCAAAACAGCCATAGCCACCCACCATATGCTAGAGCAGCCCTAAGGCTGTCACAGCCCACGTAAGTCCAAAAACTCCAGCAGCAAGATCTCACCACTCCACTCCCTCCTCACCGAAAGCAAGGGACACTTTGTCGCCTGCCTCAAAGGTCCAGGATTTCCCTTCCAGAGTGCAGGATGGCTTCAAGCCACCTTAGGGAAGCCATGCCAAGAGGAGAACATAGCCTTTTTTTGGACACGCTCTGCCATTCATTGGGAGGGACGCACAAGCCTGTCCATGACAGGGCCCATCAGCCCAAGCACAGCAGCAGCTGCCCCATGGACTTCCAGTTTCCATTCCTCACCACCTAAATACCATCCTTCTGCAGCAAAGTGGCCTTTTTTTTTTTTTTTAATCCAAAATTAAAGCAATTCATCACAGTAGTAACTTTATCACAGACAGAAATATTTCTCCCCTTCCTCCACCCCCCCCCCAAAAAAAAAACCAAAAAAACCAAACAACATCTACCTTGTGTTCAAAGATAAAGCCAACTTGTGGATCCTATTTGCTGGCATTCCATCAGACGAGAAGCATCTCAACACACTGTCTCCATTTGCCATGCTCATGAAAGTCACATACTCAGCAGATAATCCTAACAAATTGCCACTGAGTACAACAACAACAAACACTTCAGCAGCCACACACACACACAGAAACAAAAGACCCACATCCATCTTAATTGCCATCCTGTCCCATTTCCATGTAGATGGTGATCCTCCCAACCCATTACCATTATGCGTTGGCACTGAAGTATTAAAAACAAAACTAGAAAGACACCAAAGCCACAAGACATGCACCCGTTGTTCCCCCCATTTTTATTTGGTCCTATCTTGATGCCGGGGCAGTCTTAACAGCTTCATACATTACATACAAAACCTTAAAATTAGCCTGCTACAACCTTTACTCTGAAATATGGTAGCACTTATTCTCCCGCAAACTTTTTTTTTTGGCTGAGATATTTGCTCTCATATGGATCAAATATAGAAATATATACACATACAGATACATATGCATAAACGCTACTCATATGGATGCCATACAAGTACCATATGTTTTATGCATTAGACAGAGATGAGGTCATAAACATGACTGAGATACTACAGCGCCCACACATACGTAACATATATTAGAAACACACACTACAGAATATTAATGGACTCAGTTCTGAGAAGTGCTGGGGGCCTGGTTTTGGTTACTATCAGTATCAGTGCCAGGTCTAAGTCGGGGGTCTAGGGATGCTTAACAGAGTAGCTATTAAATTTAAGATGCTAGAGGATGTAACAGTTGGCATTTAACACAGGACAATGATACAGATATAAATAAAAGTTATAGGATAGTTAAAAATCCTACAAAATGGTTATCAACCTGCAAAAGGTTGAGATTAAACCTGTTGCATCCAACTGGATTTTGTGGCTATCATTTATACACGTAAGACACCTACACTACATGCAGTAGAACACAAGGATTTTTATCACCTCAGTGGGACTGGATCTGTACCAGATCTGTTGTCCCAGCATGTTGTTGGCCACCTCGTGTTTCATTCAGTCCAGCAGAATTGCCCCGCTACTGCGGTTACAACATTTTCCATGCAAGACATAGTTCCCCAAAACAGCACTGGCCTAAGCTGCCCATGTTACCAGAAGGCAAGAGGGGACAAGAGGCAGCACTGTCCTCACAAAGCCCTCCTTGTAGCGACTCTGACTAAAGCCCCTAACTCTGGGGAAGTTTTTGGCAGGGCCCTATAGAAATGCGTTGGCAAACAACTGAGAAAGATGTTGTCAGCTCTCCAGATGTTCCTGCCCCTTGAAAATCCCAACATATCTTCCCACGTTAGAGGTCACCCCAGCATTTTTTCTGTGCATGGCCCCAATCCTCCCCAGCATTTCCATATTCTTTGCCACGGAAGAGAAGCAAAAGTTCTTCTTTCCTCCTCTGGTTCTCCTAAACACATAAGCGGACACCGGGGAAGCAAGGCAGTGCCTTGCTCAAGCGAGGAGAACACAAAGCCAAAGCAGGAAGCCAACTCTTTGATCAATACTCCTTGATTTAATTAGCCTTGGACAATGCTCAAAGTCAATGCCTTAGAAGACTGGCCACAGGCAAACTTCAGTTTGCAAGAGGGATTACTTTCACAATCTGAGAAATAAAAAAATAAAATAAAGATTTAAGCCCTGGAGGACTTCAGGACAAATTTACCACCTAAACAGACTTGCCTTCAGCGAAGCAACAGCCAACTGACTTACCTAACAATTGAGGCCCTACAAAGAAAACAGCTATTGCACCGAATTTATTTATCTAGTTTGTGTTATTTCAGTTTCACATTTAAACTTGGTTAACAAATTCTTCTTATCTTCCTTCTAAGTCAGTTCTTTGGACGGGAAGACAGCAATGGGGCCTCAGCAGCACTGCCCAGTAGCCCCTAGCGTAAACTTCCAGCTCTCTCTGAAAATAGGTCACAAAAGCCATTTGCTGCACATAAAAGCTTGTTACCTCCTCTGGTTTATTAAATTTTACCTTAAAATTGAGATCTCTAGGAATATATATATGAAACAGTACTGTTAACAGAACCCACCAACCTCTCACTAATATCTGCCATATTTTAAGGTCTATTTAGCCTCACCAATATACATGCATTAATTCTCATGTATTGGATCTGTACCAGAAGCTAAAAGCCAGGACATGAGGCCTGAAGCAGCAGTCTGGATACAAGTCCTAACTTGGCAGTTTAAACACATACATAATCATCATTATTCAGACTCAGCGAAGGGAGGGCAGACCCTGAATCCCTATTAGATTTACTGACTTAATAATTTACTCAATTTACTAATTTCC
The DNA here is from genome assembly GCF_047663525.1 of Anas platyrhynchos. Taxonomy (NCBI): domain Eukaryota; kingdom Metazoa; phylum Chordata; class Aves; order Anseriformes; family Anatidae; genus Anas; species Anas platyrhynchos. The sequence goes on from NC_092621.1 coordinate 11,179,753, forward strand.
TTAGTACATACACTGACCGGGTCGGAAAGGATTCAAAGAGGAGGCCCCTAACCCAGGGAAGCCATGGCTAGAGTTGAACACTTGCTCTGTATCGTTGATGGCACCTCCATGAGGGGTCACCCACTGCTGAGGACTCATATGCCAGACCCTGCATTTCATCCCCAGGTGAGCACTGAGGCCTGCGGTAGAAAATCAGTAAAAATGAGGAAGGGGCAAGGGTCTCCCACTCAACCCATCGCACCCTGTCAGCACACCTCAGTATCTGCTAACACGTCCTTGGCACCCACATCACATAGGTTTCTCACTGCTGGCCAACGATTCACACTAAGTGAGTTCAAAGTGAAATGCCCTGGGGTAAATTAATTCAAATCATGACTTCACAGCACTGACAGGGCACTAATCTCTCGCACCAAAGCTGTGCAAGGAGGATATTGGTGGCAAAGCAGGGCCACTTCGGACACTTGCTGCCTAGCACCCAACTGCTGAGGACAAGCACCCCTAAAATTCAGCTCCAACAGCCTTGGCACCATCCGAGGAGCACCAGGCACAGGACCCGCAGCTCTGTGTCCTTTAATCCTGTCACAGGCGGACACACAGGGTGAGAGGAGGCTGAGGATTAGGCAGGCCCTGTCCCACGGCAACCAAGCCCTGCCTGCAGGCAGCAGGCCTGCTGTGCCCATCACTGTCCTAGGCACATCAGTGCTCACAACGGGGAGGCATGGATGCGAACACACAATCTGAGCTCTCACCACCCAGGTTACATGAGTTCTATCCCCCAGCTTTAAGCTTTATCCAAGCTAGCTTCTCATTATGCCTGCTAATTGAGATTTAGCTGTACGTGAAAGACAGTAAGCATGCACTGAGCACGGCATGCTTCCTTGAAGCCTGTACAGTAAATTAAAAATTGCAGTTACACCATTGCTACTGGAATACAAATAATACAGCCATGGCAATGATACCAGGCTTGCTGGTTAAGGCAGCTGGACAGACAGTTAAGGGTTTTCTGTGTTGAAGGATGTAAGCAGATCTAGGTTTCCCCTCATTTACTGAACTGCTCTTGAGAGAAGAGCGGTCTAGGAAGGAATCAATCACCACTTATTTTCAGGCTCACACATCATCTTTACTTCCAAGCAGGCAGGAAGGCCAAACTACAACTGGGCAAGACAGTTAAAGGAGGGAAAGGAAAGAGAGAAAGGAGTAAAAGGGAAAAAAAAAAAAAAAAAAAAAGTAGAAAAAAAAGAGACACCCTCCCTGGTAACCTAATGAAGGTATAAGAATGGTACCTGATTCATAAAGTGAGAAACGTGACCATCCGGAGGAGGGGAAATTGCAGCCAACCTCTCAAGTCCAGAGAACGTGGGAAAAAACTATTTCAAACTTGCCCAATGAATAGGAATTGCTTTTGTCTGCTTTAAAAGCAGCATTGCTTTGACCACCAACGTGACCAGCAGTTACAAAAGGAGAAATCTCAAAAACAAAACACTGAACTATGCCATGTCAAAAGGCTGCTGTCCCACGCCAGCGATATTCAGAGCTGGGTTGTGCTGCCAGCTTCCATTCATAGCCACTGCTCACAGGACAAAACAAAAGCCATTTCCTTACCATTTATACAGACAGAGAGACAATAGCACTCATAAAACCCCATGTTAAGCCTTTTAGAGAGATTTCTGGTTTGGGATCTGATCTGATCAGCCTGTTAGAGTCAGGCTCTAACCAGCCGCGCAGCCTGTTGGCATATTACTGTTTTAGTATTAACCCTTTCAATTAACTATCCCTGCACACTTCCTGCATCCTCTCTCCATACTCTGTCCCCTATACAACCAAGACATGAAAAAATTTCAGTATAAGGTCTAACACTTGTATGGGAACCAGCAGAAATTACCCACTGAGCATTTGGGTTTCTTGTGGGTCTGTTTTTACTTGGCCTTTTCACAGCATGGCCAATGGCCAAGGGAACTGCCTGACTGTAGCAGCTGGGCACGATGAGTCAGGGCACACTAATGCCTTTTAACCTCCTTCCACCTGTGTGCAGGGAGTGTTGGCCACTCAGCTGAACGAAGCCAGGATCAGCACTGCCCTGCCGAGCAAAACTCAGGCACTTGCACCAAGGTCAAACCTGCCCTGTTCCCACCATCCTTCAGCAAGGCAGGGGGGAGAAACAAAAAAACCACCACCACCAAAAAAGATAATCCCCCAAAAGTAGATTTTTCAGATGGCAAGCAAAGAAGTGCAGCCAACAGAGCAGAAAGCAGTTTGTGATAGCATGGCACATAATGCGATATAAATTCACTAGAGCCTTAGCTAGCTTTACACTTTGCAGAGCCCACAACTTCTGAATTCACTAAAATAATAAAGCACCCTGACATTAATACAGTCATTGATGCTAAATAAAGCTGAGCACAGTTGTGCTGCTTTGATCAGTCTTTTCATAAACGCAGTATAAATAATATTCCTGCTCTTAAGAGGCTTTTACATTTGGAAAGTGTTACAGGGACACACCAAACAAGTAAGTAGTGTTTTGTTTCTTTTTCCTTTCAGGCTTTTTTTTTGTTGTTTTTCAAAGTGTAGACAGAAAAGTTAAACAACCCATTCCCAACAATCCAAACAATGTGTTTACATAAGGGTTTATAAAATGAAAAAGCAAGTTACTACACATTCAAATATTCTGCTCTCCTGCCAAGTGTCTCAAGAGACTAATGTCCGCAGAGAAACAGGCTCGCGCTATAAGGTTTCTGTCCAAAGTTTCAGATTTTAAAAGCAGAATACAAAGAGCAAATACACACTCGGTTTAATAGCAGAAATCCCTGGCTGGAGCAGCCTCACCGGCTTTGCGCCAGCTGGGACCTGCAGCTGTCTGAAGCAAAGAGTAGGGTCCAGGTTTGCTCGGGGCAGAGCTGCTGCTTCCCCACCAGCAGCACAAGGAGGGGTGAGCACCGGCTGCACTACTCCTGCAGCCTCCCGGTTCTGCATACTTGCTCGCTCTCCCTTTCCACATGAATTCATGAGAATACTCCGGCTTCTTCCAAAACGCCCAGACTGGCAATGCCAGACAGCTCAGGTCCTTGAGCCATGCTGCTCCCGGTGCTCAACAGCCTTCCCACAGCTTTTCACAAACCCCTGGTAATTCAATTAGCGCTGAAAAACCTGAGTGAAGTGTCAACTTCTACTTTCTCCAAAGCAGATGTGTATGTGTGTGGTTTATGCTTGGGGTTATCACTAAGCCTAGCCTGTGCTATGCAGTAGTCCAACCCAGCTTTATCTCATTAAAGCCATTTCTGCCAATTAGCGAAAAAAACATTTCCTTCTGTGACAATTAATACTTACAGCAGTTACCCTTCCAGTTCACAATGCTCTACAGGCATCCTTAAATCTTTATCTCCGGAGGCACATGCACTCCAGAAGGGAGCTGTTTTCACAAAGGTGGTATTTCAAAATCCTACCACACACAGAAATCAGGTTTAATCACAACATAGAGACACTTTACAGTTACCGTGACTAAACACATCAGCCCTTCTGAGGGAGCACTGAAGGCCCTGACATTACTTCTTGCTAGGGGCAAGAAACACCTCCAGGCCTCAACAGGTATGGAAGGCGAGACCATTGTGCATAACGCACCAGGGTCCAGAACACGATTAATGAGGATATCTAATAAATAAATAAATAAATGAAACCAATTTGTACAAAGTTACTGGTTGCAGACTAAACTCTGAGGGGTCTTAACATTGCTGGGGATCCCAATATGCCCCCTTTGATTCCCAGAGCAGCTTCAATACCCATTCTGCTTAAATAAAACTCTCACAGGAAGAAAATTTTGGAGGCATACACCCCTGAGAGTTGCCTCAAATGCCTTCTGAGAGCTTACTTCACCCCATACTTGTGGGGAACAATCCTTTCATAACGCAAGTCCCAAGAGGGTTTTTCCTGGAGAATGACTTTTTCCATTGTCAGTCCTGTAACAATGCTACTCCCCCTCCTACTCCACGCACCCCCCCCAAAAAAAAAAAAAAAAGAAAAAAAAAAGAAAAGAAAGAAAGCTTTATAATCCTCTGCTTTTTCATCTGAGTGGAAACCACTATATGACAGCTTTAAACTTTTCTTTCTTTAAACCCAGCACTCCCGCCTCAGCTATAATCCTCCTACTGGAAAGATCTGTTCGCGAGTCCCTGCCTCCAGGCAGGAACATCACAGCAGCGATTATGGTCCCCAAAATCCAATCAAATAGCCTCATCTTTTAGCTCAATGGCCATGACTTTAATTGGATGGGAATAACAACACAGAAATTAAGTGACAATTTGTAGTTACAAACTGCTCCCAACCCACACCATTCCCAGGTTCAGGCTGCTTTGTCTGCAGCTCTAGAGTACTTTGAACTCCGGGGATGGCACATCTGACAGCACCAAAGGGACTTTTGACATCCGTGTCCCATTTTTAAGCCCTCCCAGGCACAGGGGCTTCTGAGACCTTTTGGACTTTTGATCATCTTCCGGCTCCATCTGGCTTTTCCTCCTCCCTCCAATTTTATCCACGACAGCAAATGTTGAGTAACTACAGGGATATGCTCAAATTCTTACATTTTATCTTTAAAATAATATGAGCAGCACCTGTATAACTAAAATGGTGGAATTTTACTTGTTCTAAGAGTTAAATTGTAGCTCTAATTCTGCAAAATCAGGACGTGCAAGCTACAGTGCCTAAATTAAGGATGGATTAACTTTCTCCTCCAGATAAACATAAAATAAAATAAGAAAGGATGTTCAGTGATGAAGCAGTCAACACATTTTGCAACAATAAAATACGCAAACCCCCCCTTTTCAAAAGCAGCAGTGAAGTCAGAGAAGCTGCCACTGTCCAGAACGAATCAATGACACACCCTGCAATCAGGCACATCCACGAAGCGCAGAGCTTCGGTCAGTGTGCTGCAGGCGTACAGCAAAGCTGCAAAGTTCAGCTCGGGATCCCATTAGTCCCAGCTATGCTTCAGGTCTGCCTTTCTCCTGCAGAGAATGCGGAGATGTTTCTCCCCTGGAACAGAGCTGCAACAAAGAGGCATAGGGCAGAGTCCCATGGACTTGTTGAGGTCACCCACCACTTTCAGCACATGTACAGAGAAGGCTTTCCTGGTGTCTTCCTCCCTGTAACCTTGAATAATCAGGCATCAGGGCTTCTCTTTTTTGGAGGAGCATGATATCACCAAGCTGTACCCGCAGCTTGCAAAAGCCTTGAAATCACCTTAAGTAGGAAGCAAAAAATAATCCCCAGCATACAATCCCTTCAAGTTATGGTTTGGCAGAGGCTTTTTTGAGCTACTGATTTGCACTGAGGTTTTTCCTCACAGAAAACAGTTAATAGGTGGAGAGGGAGAAGACAGCATTCCTTAAAAAAAAAAAAAAAAAAAAAAAAAAAAAAAAAAAAAACCAGCATGAGATACCGACACAGTTGTTTGAAAGCTCTCTCCCAATACACACAGCACAAGAGCCAACTCTTGCTTTAACAGCACTGCCCATTTGGAACAATGTCCTAAAATCTGGGAGATGTTTTTACTTTCTTATTTGTACTTCTGTCCTTGCTTTAAACCCACTGTTTTTTTCTTTAAAAGACAAGAAACCTTACTCTGTATCACTGACCCTACCTCATTCTTAACTACACGGCTGACAGCTGCATCCCTCCTTGAATCTCTTCCAGATGTGATAGCAGACCATACCAGCACCACACGACACACACACCCCCACTCTGGCAATCCATTGTGCTAATTAACAATCTGTCTTCAGAACAGACAGTAATCAATGAGGCCTAATAAACATACCGAAGCCCCATGTATCACAGCAATTGTCATATTGACGTGGCGAAAGGGCTCCTGGATGACGCACACCGAAGCTGAAAACACCACGGCACAGTGATCGCAGACGCACCTATGTTGCAGGATGAAATGACCAAGATGAATTCGTGCGGTCCAACCGCGATTGCATGGGCTTGCCCACAGCCTAATTAACTCTGCTCTTCAAGCCACTGTTTAGCAAGAAAGCAAATCTAGTGTTAGATCACAAGAAATGGGATCTGAATTGCACCAACCACAGAGCAACCAACAGCTCCTGCCAGGTCAATGTCCAAAAAAAAAAAAAAAAAAAAAAAAGATGAATGATTAGCTCTGTGCTCTAAGAAGGCCATGCATGATGTCAGTTAACATCTGTTCTTCTGCGTACGGCATGAATCTAGCATAAATTATGAGCACAGTCTGACAAACATCCATCCTGACCTGCGTCACGTTGGAAGTGGAGGTGACCCAGGAACGCACAGACCCAGCATTAGTGGGCAGCAGTCCCTGCCCTCAGACAGGTCCCCCATGGGCTTCACGTGATGATTCCCACATCTACTAAAGTGTTTGGGCAGTACACAGAACATTAACACCAGACAGGATCCCTACATGCTCCGGGAATGACAAAAAGATGAGAGGTTACACACAACGACACAAAACAAGACAAAGAACTGACACTGCTCAAAAACGTGCTCTCCTGACAAGTGCTGTCTCTTCTGAACAGACATGGAAAAATCCTACCAACACAGTTTATTCATGGCCTCAGTTTGACCTGAGCAAAGAGCTCGACTAAGAACTAAGGAATCTGAGCCTTCATTTTCAAGTGTTAGAAAGCAATCCAAATATTGTACTGTTATTTTTTTGCACATCTCTGTTTAACTAGTCTCTTGTGTACAGCTTTGCCCCTCTCACGCAGCAAATTCAGCTGAAAATGAAGCTAGTAAGGAGCTATATAAATCAACTTCCAAAAGCAACATCTGTAAGGAGATGCTACAGGTACAGAGAAGGAAAGAGTCCTTGCTCTTCCCCATTTCTGTATCACAGAGCTCACGGCATGCATTGAAATAGGAAGAGAAGTCTGGCATTTCTTTACTCCCCAAGTGAAGGATTATTTGGAGCAGCTTCAAACGTTGCGTGCTTTATCACATTTGTTAAGCATCACTGTGGAAAGCTCCTCAGAGGTGCAAGTTCTTCAGTTCAGCTCCTTGTCATCCACTGCACCACTCAGCAACTGCAGAACATCCTTCAGGTACGGCACAAGGGGTGATTTAAAACCTTCTCCTATCAAATAAAGGGCATGCAATGAATGCAGAAGCAAGGAAATGATTAGTATTGCTGAAGAGATCTTGCCATTTCACTCCTGAAACCTCCAGCTTATTATTTGATTGTCAAATTAGGTCTAGGCAGCTTCAGTCGAAACATGCTTTGTGCTTGTGCTCCAAACATCAAGTACATGTAACTAAATCCATCACTTAGAAAAAAATTCCCGATGCTTTCAGCTAAAAGTATAATCACAGTGCATCTGGCATTTAAATAAAATAACCATTAGCACAGGAAACACCCAGCATAAAAGTGCTGGGCCAAGCAAAGAGAGATGAATACGGAGAAGCAGCATGGGACTGGATTTAATGCCATGTTTACCAGGGATCCGCTGTGCTGAGAAATGCAGAGAACTTCCTGTGGCAGGCCGAGCTCAGTTACAGGATTAAAAATGCAGGCTATGACTAAAACTAGAGATTTAATTATCTGGCTTAATTGGACAAGGAGGAAAAACAGCTCCAGTATAAGCTGTGGGCTTCTAGAAGACAGCAGACTACTTTCACAAAAGCTGGGACACCTGCAGAGCCGTTAAGGGCTGAAGGGTTTTTCATATTTCCCATTAAAACACACAGGTACCTATTCGTTAACTGGAGCAATGGAAATGGTCACTGGAATTTAGAAGAAGAAACACGTTACTTGAGATGAATTAGATTAAACTGTACCAAGCCTACAGATTAGCATGAATTAGCCACTATCGTCAGCAAGTCCTGGCAATGCTCCGACCCACAATCAGTGAACAAGTCCATAAAATTTCAAGTCATGTTCACAATTAATAACCAAATCACATACACAACTGGCACCGACAGACACTAACCAATCGTACAAAAATTATCCTCCTCAAAGCAGGCATTATGCCCAACCCTACCACTGACTCATGAAATGCCCTGCAGCAGGTCATTTGATGTCTTTGTGCCTCAATAAAATAAGAATAATACTTTCTCGCCTTCATACTAATTGCCACTTAAGATCTATAGATGAGAAACACTATGGAAGTGATTACTAATAAATCACATCATGATATTCAGAGGCCCAAATTCACTTTGCTCATCACTCAGTAGTGAATAAGAGCAGTTTCTTCTTCATGGAGTTTAATCCCACTTGTTGTGGCTATTTTCCCAACAGCCACACTTACTTTCAAGGTTCTGCATGGTTTCTGTGATGCCCCTCTGCTCATCACACACCATCAAAACAAGCACAGGCCATGGGTTGCACAACAGTGATGGACTCCCAGCCCAGGCTGCTCCAGGTTTCGTTGGTCCCTGCAATGAGATCCCACACGTACGTGGGCTTTCTCATGGCCCTGGAGTCACAAGGTAAGAAACAAGCATTTCATCAGCAAACCACACTTGGCTGGCATCCCTTCCCACATGCTACTCGGGTTTACCTAAAGCTTGACACATCCCCATGCACCACACAGGTCACCAGCATCATGCGTGTTGTGCCATGGAGAAACCTGCATTGGGACTGATGTGACCACCCAGGGCCATACACCAAATCCATGAGGAGGTAAGGCCACAGATGGAATTAGGACAACCTTCATCAGTGCCACTGTGGTGCTGTGCTTTCATGTTCCCATCCACATGCCAGTACCAGAGAACCAGGGAAGTGATGTAATTAAAAACCAACCTGGGAACATTGCAAGGAAGATCCGTTTTCAACAGCATAGCATCCAGGACCTGCTTGACCATGGGACCACACAACTACTGGTGAAAAGTATTTCCTTTTTTAAAGCTTTGGAGGCTTTAGGAGAAACACCATGTGCCAATCTGCTCCTGAGTTTCTACAGGAAAATAATAAGTGTGCAAACAGGCCTGAATATTGCCTTAGCCAAACAAGTGTTCTCCCACTTGTTGTGCCTGTGAAGATGAATCACTGCCTCCTGCAAGCTGTAATTTACTGGGAGGACACCAACCAGCTCTTTGTGGTAGGCAGGTGAAACCAATGCCTCCCCACTTAATTGCCTGTTTCTCTTCAAACTCAAACCCGGTTGACGAGGAAGATCTCCCATGGATTACCAAACCCAGAGGACGGATTTAGTAACACATCCTCCCTGGCTAAGAGATCCCCCAGTGAGAAACAGACACCTTTGGAGGAGCTCCTTAAATTCGAAGGCTTTGGTTCATTCACATTCTTAACTGATCTGAATGATCTGATTCGCAAAAAATAAGATCTTGTCTTGGCCAAGAAAACCTTTATTGCCAAAGGTTTCAACATGAGCTGAGGAGGCATGAGTCAGATCAGATGCAACAAAGGAGCATCAACAGCTAATTAATAGGATGCATCTAAGCTTCCCTCTAATAAATATATATATATATTAAAAAAAAAAAAAGTCTATTCAGGCTTTAACAATGTCCTCCCCAACAATTATCCATGAGCAAGTGCCTTAGCCATAGAAAGTTGGGCATCACCTCCTCCAACCATTTTATTTTTATTTTTTTGAATTAAAGAGTGGCCACAAGGGCTCACCGGCACGCAAACTCTGTTGCACATACATGCATGACTGGTCCGGCACACCCAAAGATCACCTCACCGATCAGACCTGCAGGGAATTTGGTCTAAGAACACAGAGTTCAGGAATGACAAAAGCAGGTACAGGCATGAGATCAGCACTGAGGTTCCCAGTGCTACCACGAGGCCACTGGCACCGAGCGTCTGCTGCAGAGCAGCTTGGATGCCTTGGAAAACACAGAGCGCGGCCAGGCTACACAGGGAAGTTACCCTGTAAAACATACATGGTGCTAGGACACAGCAGAGCTGTGCCTTATTTCCTACACTGTAAGAGATAAAAAGCACTTCCTTATTTTAATGTCAACAACTTGTCAATTTACCATGAACAATCAGGTACTGTAAAGCTGAGAGAAAGACAGACAGATATCTGAACTGATTATGGTAGGAGTAAAGGAGAAACAACTCTCACTTCAAAGCTTGGACCAAGTGATTACACATCTTCACAAGGTCAGACAAAAATGAAAGAACTGACTCCTCAGACCTAATAATCCCTGTTCTTGTATACCCTATAATTTCTATTCCTTTCTCCTTACATTTTTCCTCTCTTTCTGCTACTGATTCAGATGTTAGAAATAAACAAAATATTCAGGACAATTCAGCTGAGATCAGCTAATTAACTGTATTCTCAGGGCTAGAGGAATCACTAAGGAATAGAAAATTCAGAGATTCCATTTGTCAGAGGTGCTTTGACCATATTTATTGTGTTGATACCATAAGCTTATTGGGTGCTTCCCAATGGAGAAGCTATCAATGGAGATCCATGTTCCCACTGTAAAATAATGTCACTTACTGTAAGTACACAGTGTTAGTGTCACTATCATCATACATTTACCAAAGGAAATTAAGGGGACAAAGGAGAAAGAAGGAAAAAAAGTCTCCAAAAACCATGCTGTCCAGACAGTAGGAAACACTGAAAATACTGTCTCATGTATTTGGAGCCGAGCCTTTCTGAATAAATTAGCATTCAGCCACTGAGGACACATGGAAGGAAACTTTACCAAGTGCCAAAAACGACTTGTCTGAAAAGAATTCAGTAAATAGATTCCAGTGTCTGACAAGTGTACTCTGCACTGAATATTATCAGAGACAGCAATGCCTCTTAATCATGTGGACTGCATTTTTAAATGGTAGCTCCTACCAGTTGAAGTCCAAGAAAGATAATCTGATGGGTCCCTCCAAGGCGAGGCAGAACCGGTCACTGTGACAGATGCTGCTGAATCAGAGTACTCAGAAGTCGTTGCGTGAACCTTATCAATGTGTTATTTATTTTCACAGACTCGTTCCAGACTGTATTTCTGGCACAAGGGGTAAGATCAAGAGCATTTCTTTCAAGAGATGAAGCTAATGAGGGTAATTAACCCAACTCCTAAATATATAAGCCGTGCAGATAACAAGTCTCATTTGAATTTTGTTATTCTCGCAAAAAGCAGACGGATTGATCTGACCGGTTCCATGGGACTTTTGCCTTGCTTAAAAAGATGAATGCTCTCCCTTTAGCTACAGATTGAAAACCAGGCCAGTGGGGGTCTCTGGAAGAAAATCTAAAAGGAAAAGCTTCAGGGAGAGGACCTGCAATGACAGCTTTTCCCTTGCTCAGATCTCCAGGAGGAATAAGGGTGCCCAAATGAAGGGAATTTCTACCCTCAGGTGTTTTATCGAGCACACTCTCTGCCGGGTCATTGCTGTGGACAAACATGATGTTATTTCTCAGAAGGTGCCAGCTGAGAAAGCAGATGCCACACATGGCCCCAAAGCACAGTCAGATCAGGATCAGTGAACATGAGGAAGCAGCCAGAGCCCCGGCAATCACCAGACTCCTGGGAGGGCACCAGCTGCAGTCAGGCCCTTGCCCAGGACATACCTAGATTGCTGCAAAAGCCCTTCACTCCCTGCCATGGCCTCCTTCAGGTCCCTCTCCCTCCCCAGGGAGCCCTCACCCACACTACAGCGATGCTTTTCCTCGAGGCAGCTGACACCTCCAGGGACAACAAAGGCAGCAGCTCCCAGCTGAGCAAACAAATCACTGATTTCTTCAGGTTTACAGTCAATTCAGGACTTTCTTTGGCCTATTCCTTGACTTTTGTTTCTTTTGCCAAGCAGCTGGCAGCTGGAGAACAGGACTGCCAACAGCTCTTGCATCAGCAGCATCTGCACCACATACGTACCATAGGTCACACAGAAACACATATCACAGCGCAGCAGCACAATGGGATCTTCATCCAAAATTCTCGATTAAGACCAAGTTAGCGTTGCCACCATGTATATGGCGCCTATCATGATGTCAACACACAGCAAGAGAGGAGAGAAGCCAAAAAGTCACAGCACAGGTATAATTTTTTATCCCAGGAGATTCACCTCAACTGGAGGCTGTAATCGGAGTCACAAGGCGCGCGCACACACATGTAATTTTTTGGAGTGGTTTTCTCATGAGTATTCGCTAAGTGGCCCAACATCCTCGCTATTGTGGTAAACTCCCCAGTCAGCTCTGACTGTGGTTTCACTGCCAAGACCTTCCCTAACAACAACAAAAGCCCTACCCACACAGGCATTTATGAATTATCACCAGGAGTAGCATCCCATAACCTTACAAAGCATATAAGTAAATACTTGAGATGAGTGCGGTGCTTTCCAGACTCTCAAAACCAGGAAAGTCCCTCCTTCAGACACAGAATCACTTAGAATCATAGAATCATTTAGGCTGGAGTGTCCAGGAGCTGGAACAAAGATAGAGCAAAAGGCACATTCTGGAAACCAGTCCTGCACCAGCACAGCGAGATGGGCTGCAGCAAAGCTGAGCTGAAACACCCAGCCACTACATGGAAGGAGAGCTTGAGCATGCTGCCAGCAGAACGATGCTCCTCAAATCTGCTCAATTTTTAAAATTAGTTTCCAGGAGTGGCCACATAGCTCACACCTACCTGTTCTTGGTAAACTGCAATTTCTTCAGTCTCTGAGAGTCACCCACAGCATGCAGGAGAAAGGCATGGGGGAGCATGCCTGCGTTACTGCTCATCCCTTCCAGTTAAAGCAACCCATCCCTCCACAAATTTAAAAGATTTACAGCACACAGAGGAATCTCACATCCTGAATCACAAGACAGAAACCACTCTGAACCCACTGACTGCCGAGAAGAAATCCAAAAGCCTCATCCGCTAACAAGTTTTGGCATTTGATGGGAGGCAGCAAATGGCATGCTCCCAAAGACTTCCTTATCTGCCCTCAATACTTTTTAGAAATGCATCTATAGAGTTAAATTAGTATGGATGTGTTTTTTTAACTGCTTTAAAATGCTTTCACTGCACATGGAAAAAAGAATCTATCATGTGGAATCCCTGCAGTTTAAATGATATTTTAAACAGAACAATACAGACAGTAATGGTATTTACCATTTGGGTATTAGTTGGGATGAGCAGAGGAGCAGAGCAGGGCTCGGCACCAGCAGGGCCTGCAGTACAGGGTACACATCACCTCTCTCAGAGGCTGTGCCATGAAAGCCCGGGTCCAGTCAGGCCTCTTTGTGGTCTGTTTCCATTCCTCAAGCCTCCCAGCGCATGACTCCTCTTATCGTTCCTCCTTCCCCACACTATTCCATCCATCCCAAGTCCTCCTGTCAGCTCGCTTCTCCCACGAAGCCCAGCAGTTATAAATCTACACAGCTCTCTCAAAGACTACAGTTTCACAAACAACCACATCCCAGTCATTTCCTCTCTGGAGTTCTCTGGCGCATCCTGTTTATTCTGCACCTCTCCTGGTTGTACTGCAAACTCTTCAGATCGAGGGCTTTCTGCGTTTTGTGTCTACACTGCTGGAAGCACGTGGCCAGTGCTACCCAGTTCAGAGCTGTGAAGGCCAGAAGAGACCAGTACAAATACCTGTCCTGGCCTTCTGCACAATGCTCAAACTCCAGAAAATGAGTTCAGTCCCAGTGGAGGTGCACTGCTAAAATACAACCACACTGTTTTATTTTGCATTTTCTCCTCATTCAGCTGCATGGTTAGTGTTTCTGTCCTTCATCCTCAAATCCTTCCAGTATCGTCAGCAAGCAGCCTGATGTTCAAATTTTAGGATATGTCCTAATGTATGCACGTACCTCACTTCTGTGACCTCTGCGCTAAGACGGTTGTCGTTAATTACTTGTTATGCTTTGCATTTGCCCAGTTCATATGTAATGAACTTGTTCTGAGATAAGATTCGTCCAAGAAAATTGAACCATAATATAAACCATAGAGTTAGGGTCCTGAATTTAAGAAAGCATGTCTGTAAAAGATTAAACAACTGAAATGATCTGAGAACAGAGTGAAGGGAGAGAATGAGCTGATGGCATTTGCTGGTATGCAAGTTATTTTTGTGTTAAAAACATATATACAAAAAACCTTTCATGCACTCTGAATACCTGTATTAACTTTAATGTGCCATATGCTATAAAATGATCATCTTCTGAAGAAAAAAAGTAAAAAAAAAGATTAAATTCTTTTGAGCCAAGTATTAAAAGCATTCTTAAAGCAAACAGACACACAAGGAATTCTCACAAAAGATCTGTTTCTCATCTGTCCAAAAATGTATTGGCTTCAGCTAAAAGTCAATCAATCAATACCCGAAGAATAAAAAAATTAAAAATATTTTTTTTAAAAAAAAGCTCTCTCCAGTTATAAATTTTTCTTTAACTACAATCATCTGGCAGTGGAGTATCACTGACCTAACTTTACGAGCATCTGTCAGCTGCTGATGGCCACAGTGCTGTCAAGAGAAGAAAACAGCGATGTTTTGCTCATTTACTGAGCAGAGACCAGAAGTGACCCTCCACAAATCACACAGCAAGCATCAGAGTCTGGAGAAATAATAAATAACTAGATAAAATAAATGGATGGGAAGGCTCAGTGCCTGCCCTACACAGTGCGCCCAGAGCTCCTGGAGGCTACAAGGACCACAAGGAGAAGTGCGACAACTTAGCTCCATCACCACCAGGCAGCTATTTGTGGTGCTCAGATTTCATTATTTCTTCAGAAAAGTGACATTATCCTGCCTATACACAGCATTTCCATGAATGTGGCATCACATGAGGCATTATACAAGAACAGAAGTGCTTCCTCAATTTTCTTTTAATTGCCATGACAACTCTGTTTATTTGGATTTGAACACCACCCTGGGATGTTTATAATGCAAACAGCACAACATAATGAGGCAGAACGGGAAAGGGAGAACCAACAAGACACTCATTTGGCTAACTTTTGTCCAAACCCAGTAATGCAAAATAACCCAGTGTCAACAACTATCACGAGAAGTACAAGGGGATTAAGAACCAAACCACAGCAAACATTTCTTGCCATTTCCGTTTTTTTAGCGGGAGCAGCAATCATCTCACAGCTCCAGTGGCTGGGAAACCGGAGAGAGCTCTACCAACCAGCCCAGCTGCCTCCGTGCGTTTCCACCTGCATTTGGCAACGGGATTTTAATTTGCGTCATCACCCGCCTCACACGTGCGTTTCCAGGGCTTGCTGAAGACACGCTGATTAACTGAAGATGTCCTGTGCTCCGGGTAACAATTGTGTTTCCAACTGTGCTCATAAATATCAATTATTAAACAGCTTCACAGGACACTGCTTGTACTCACAGCACATCAAGAGCGCTGGATCCCAATCCCACCAGGCAGGCAGCACTGCCAGCTTCCACTGGACTTAAGATTCAGCCCCAATGCAGAAAAAGAAAAAAAAGAAAAAAAAAAAAAAAGTAACCTAATTTACAGTCCTGCCATGGTTCTGATGAAGAACTGAGCAATTGTTGTCAGACACAATAAGGAATTGCTCAAAGCAAGCCACTGAAATCAAGAGAATAAGATTCTGCAGCCCATCTCAGAGACTTCCCAGCAGCGTGGAAAATGGTCTGGCTCCACCAGGATTTTCTAGCACCCCGCTGGCAATGCTGCGACCCCGGCTGGCAGGCTGAGCACTGAGCAGACTCAGAAACCAGGATGGGCTTTTCACGATGCCTGCATTTTCAGGAACAGCCCCACAGTGCACAAACCCTGGATGTTCAGCACAGGAGAGCTTCTCATGGGCTGCTCCGGTGAGAAGGACACCTTTCTGCTGCAGTAGAGTCTCCAGAGCCCCCAGCTTCACGTAGGGTTTCTCATACACTTCTTCTCAGCTAAGCATGCTTTTTACAGCTAACACACACAGTTTTACCAACCCAAATGCACTACACAAACAGAACAGCTCTAACCCCCAAGCAAGAACCAATTTACCTGCATTTTTTTTCTAAAATTACCATTACAAGGAGACTGCTTTGAGTTAAAAACTCTGAAGGCAAAAAGAGTTTTCCTCTGGTTTGTTTTCTCCAGAGTGGCACAGAGAATTGGTGGAGCAAAGATTAGCTAATTAGCTAATTGCCCTAGGCACCCTCCTTCTATGGGACTGGCTATGAGTGGCTTCTAGCTTAGCTTCAACTTCTCCACATTTTCAATAAAGGATGTCTGTCCCACCCGTTCTGGTGATTTTACTGCCTTGGAAGAGCTGAAAAACTATTTTGCAAGCACACCAGACTGGGAACACTGTGAGAGGTCTGGTGGGGTCCAGTCTGCGGCAAACACACTCTCATACAGCCTCTGTATTAAACAGGATTACGCCAAGCAAAGCTTACAAGCCTCTGTATAAACCCCACAGATGCTACCCACCCCCAAAAAGGAAAGGAAACAGCCTATTCAGGGGACCCTCCCACCCCCAACGGAGAGGAATGGATGCTGGATAATCTCCAAACAAGCCAACAAACATGGGAAGTCCCAAATTTGGGATTCCAGCAGCCCATGGAGACACAGAGCAGCCACTGCTCCACGCAAATCAGACACCCCAGAAGTGCCCGGAGAACCGAGAGGCACAAAGTCCAGCCTCACAAATGCTAAGCCTTACTTGCTTAACTACCCACACAAAACCAGTTTTGTTAGGACTTCATGGTGAGGTGAGTCCTATAGGCCACAGGCAAATGTCTAAAAACAGCAGCAGGGTGGGGATTTTTCCTTTTTTTTTTTTTTTTTTTTTTTTAAATTTCAGAACTGGAGTGCTACAGCAGCCTTTTTTGACACAGAAAACCAAGTTTCCTCAGAAGATAATACACTTAAAAGGATCCTCACTACTAACATAACATCCACAGGTGCGTAACAAACACCATTAACTTCTTAAGTGTCTTGTGGGGACCGGTCAGACACGGACCAGCAATAAATCACAGAAGCCCTTTCCAAGGGAAGCGACACCTCTGGCTGCATCTGTACAACAAAGGCAGAGGTTAGACCTGCATGCACGTTAAATCACTTCTCCAGTGAACCACCCCAAAAGTTCTGAACACAGTGTATTTTGTTTCAGTGCCATCCCTGCAGAACGTGGTAGGTTAATCTCATTTAACCCTTTGTGCCAAGATTTGTATAGTCTCCATCACTGCACTGGAATCTGAAAAGAACATGATCTGGCTCAGTGCTCCTGGTGCTCCCCGGATCAATTACCATTTCATACACCAGTGATCCTTTACCGAGCCATGAATGTCCTCCAGCCTATCACAACCTCAGTCCTGTGCTTTAGGAGTCTGATCTTTGAAAATTAGCTATTTGGCAAGTTTTACTGAAAAAAAAAAAAAAAGGAAGATCATCCTACTCACACTGTTGTGAATATATCCAGCTTCCATTCACTAATACTGCCACTGCAGTGGCTGCTAGACATTTTAAGTTATGTGATTAAAAAGAAAGAGTGATGGTAATTGTGCACTAGAAATATGCTCTCATCTGTCACTTCTCTTTGAAAATAATGAGCTCTCTTCCTTGTTACATTCCCTGCAATACATCTTCAGAGAAGCCTTATAGAGATTAATGCTCAATTGCCGTAAATGAGCTTAGCTTTATTTATTCTGAGAGAGGATCTGGCCCCAAAGTCCCAATAAGCCATTGCTCTACCACCCTTAATAAAGGAAAATCCTATACTGGAGTTAAGACAGAACTTTGGCCTTGTGTCTTACCCGTAAATTCAGCAACGGAGATTTGGCATGTTTTATATCAACAAGCCATGCCTAAGTGTGTACTTTAAATGAGGATAAGATACGAGACAGCAAACACTATAAATCTTAACACGATAAGACAAATTCAATGCTTCCGCTGCTCATCTTCAGCTCTGCCGCGTCTTCCCTGTGCGTGCCAATGGGACCATTAACTTCACCCGCGTTCAGGCTGAACATCACGGGAAGCTCGTTCGTGGCAATGTCAGCATTTGAAATATTTGATTCGTGAGCAGCAGCTCCGTGGTGGAGACTCCGGGGAAGGGAGGCACAGCACGCACAGTGGGACCATCTGGGTCCCCACAGCACACCAGGCTCCGGGGAAGTGAACCATGCCACGAGGAGGAAGACCTCAGGGAGAAAGCAAGTATGTTCTCAGAAACCACTGCGATTTCAGTCATCTGTTTTGAAACTGCAAGTGCTGTAAAGTGACAACACGCGAGCCACAACCACATGTTAGAGAGTTTGTTTTAAATCACGGGGTCAAAATAAGAGCCCATTATAACTCCAGTTAACATTCCCGGGCTGGTATGCAGCGACGCAGCCCACGCAACGCTACAGCTGGAGTGGCAAGGTCTTGAAAGCCATGTCCAAGAGATATGAGAAAACACCAGAACCAAGAACAGGGACAATGCCAAAGGTCTCTCAAAGGCTGGCAAAAACCTCCCCACCAGCCTTTCCTCTTCCCATCACCATTTACACTCCAGCTGCATCCAGGCGTCAGGACAAAAACTGGCTCACTGCTTGGGAAGGATTTTTTTGCACAGGCTTCATGGTTGAGCAGATCTAAGGCTGTGGCTAAAGCCTCTTACACTGGCCACCCAGCGTACAAACGTTCCCTTAAATAACCCCTGTTGAGAACCGGGGCTTCCACACCTCCACGGAAAGTATTTGGACCTCAAACAGAACATTTTCTTACCTAAGCAATAAAAAGCCTCTACCATGCAACTGAAATGGATCAGCCAAGAAAATAATTTTAAAAATAATAATAATGAAATAAGCACTGAAGACTGATGCACATTTAAATAGTAATCCACCTGATAATAGGCTGCCCCATGACTTTAACAGGGATTCTGTGAACCCGACCCTCACATCCCTATCAGCAAAAACGTGCAGATTAGCAGCAGGGAGCAGATGTCAGGCATGAAAGAAAATCCTACCTTTAGATTATTCTTTAGCAGAGAAAATATATATATAATAGTTGAAGGCAGGCTCCTCCCCACATACTAATACAAGTACAAAATTCCAAAGTGTCTCTTCAGGTACACACACTCAGAGTAAATTGTCACATATGAATTTTTGTGACTGGACAGCAAATGTTGTCCATTTTCAAACCAGTGTAGCCTGCATGCTCACTGTCTCAGCTGAGCATCTTGCAGATGCCACTGAGCTCCTCATCTCCTGCAGAGCTATCAGGCAAGGCTTGTTTGCTCATTTTACCAGCTAGAATTCTCCAGGTGAGCTTTAAAGCTACTGAACAAAGGCAACTTAGCAGTTAAGAGCAGATTTGGAGTACCTGATGGCCTTACTCAGACACTGATTTAAGTGAACATCATGCAAGAACAGACTACTCTCTCTGAAACACACGTGCATTCTTGAAATGTATTAAGCTAATGCCCTAGATCTGTCACCTTCTCCATTAATTATTCAGATTATTGGCCATTTTAGGCATATACAATGAATGCTTCCAAAATCTGTGGTGTTTTTTTTCCCTTTTTTCTTTTTTTTTATTGCCCTCCAAATGACCAACTTGGTGTATTTGCTGTTTGTAGAAAGGGCTGCAAGTTTACTCAAAGCACAGGGAGATCACAGTGCACCTCTCTGAGCTGGAGATGGGCTTGGACGAGGCCCATGGAGATGATCTATTCTGGTCTTCTGGCTCTAGCAATTGAGCAGGGCACAGAGGAAGCTTTTTAAGACCATTTCTGCCAGAGAGCACACTCTGATAAGCAAGTGAGACAGTGACAATACTATTTCAGTCATGTCTACTATGCCCAGAGCTGACAGAGTTGATATTTTTCAGCTCTGGTCATTCCTACAGCTATTAAGAGTACAAATGAAAAATGCCATCTTCACTTTACATTCAAATCACCGGTTTCATGTTATCTATAATTTTTCATTAATTTTTTTGAAACGAACAAGAACCTTCACCAGAAACTGTTAAGAGTTGATAATAACAGAACACAAAGAGAGAGAATACAAAGCCATTTTTCACCCACCAAGAGGAAATATTTAAGATCACCACTCTGACACATGCATGCTCATTGCCAACACCCTGCACACACAGTGCTTGCCTGCAGCCCAGCTCGACAATCCATCCTGTTTACTATTTAGGACACACGTTAGAGCCAAACCAAGCTCCTCCCAAAATCCAGAAGAAGAGCAGCTTGTGCAGATGGTGAAATTCTGGTGAGAAAGACAAACTATAAACAAATTTCCTAAAAGCTGTGCCTTGGGACAGTCTTATCTAACAATTTCACTAATTCCCTTGGTAGGGAAAGTAGGGGAGTACAAATGAAATCTGCAGAAAGCAGACTGCTGGGAAAGTTTGTCAACTCAAGAGGATGCACAGAAGTTTATTCAGAACATCTGAGGACTAAAACAACTGATGGGAGGCACAGCTTATAATCAAGCCAAGTGCAGTCATGCACTCTGGGATTAAAGAAATA
This sequence comes from Anas platyrhynchos, assembly GCF_047663525.1. Classification (NCBI taxonomy): domain Eukaryota; kingdom Metazoa; phylum Chordata; class Aves; order Anseriformes; family Anatidae; genus Anas; species Anas platyrhynchos. The sequence goes on from NC_092621.1 coordinate 11,200,093, forward strand.
TGTTCTGCAGCTTGGGAGCTCAACAGCTGGAAATGACACAGAAAGAGAAAGACTTAGGTGGTTTTGTAGCTCACAGCAAGGCCATAAAAAAGTCGTGTGCTGCCTGAAGTCTCAGTAAGGCACAGGAAAATATACAAGACACCAGTAAGGTCCCAGCTGGAACAATGTGAGATTTCAGGTTACTGAGTTCAGGAAAGGTTAAGTGAGAGTGGAGTAAGGCAAGAAAAGGTCGGTAAGATGACCTCTCTCACGAGACAAAAAGAAGTTGGCTTTGCTACTGGAGCAAAAGGAGGGCTCTCTTTGAAGGAGAAACAGAAAGATAAAGCAGCATAAGCCAGCCATAAAGAGGTTTAGGTTGGAATTTGAAAAAAGGCTTTTAACCTCCAAAATAATGCAAGCTGAGCAAAGCTTGCCAAAAGTCAAAATGAGGCAGGAGGTTGATTGTTCAGTGCAAGAAAATCGACAGCATGGCTGCCTGAGATAGCCCAAAACAAAGCCAACCATGGAAGAGATCCAAAGCCAACGCTGGTAACACAGCTCCTCACCACATGCAGCCCACAAGCCCAGTGACCAAGTTGTGGGAGCTGTGCTGCTACCTCAAAACCTGCCAGTCCTTCTCTCACCTTGCAGCCAGGTCTTGTGCCATCACCGGACTTTGGGCATACAGAGAGCCCAGACACACACTACTGATACACAGTATGAGCTGTTTTACATATGGACTGGCTTCCTGAGTCACTGCACACTGAAAAGAGGAAGACTTTTCCCCAGAAGACTTAAGGTTATGCTCCAGTCGAGTCCAAGGAAGACAGACTGGTGAAGGGCATGGCAGTCCACTTGAAATGGCTGGGGATGGAAGAAAAACACTGCTAAAGAAAAGGAAAAGGGTGAGGTTCCAGAGGGAAGAGATAACACTATTACTGCTGAAGGCTTTAAAAACCATCACCATGATAGCAAGCAATTCACTATCACGGCTGAATTCCCCGACTAGTCCCCAATATTACTGTGAGAAACTAAGCTGTGTTTTTGCAGTAGAGAATTATTTTTCTGTAGTCTAAGGTAGTTGTGTAGTCAGAATAAGGAGAAATGCTAAGTAGGTAAGTAGACAGTAGGAGGCCTCACAGCTCCAAAACAAGGTAGAAGCTTGAGAAAAACAGGATGAGCAGTCTGAGAACAGTAAAACAAAGATCACAGGTTCTCAAAACATAAGAAAGGAGAAATTAAATGGTTGAAAAAAAGAAAAATTGTACATATATGGTATAGAGGAGCATCAAGTAGGTTGTGAACCTGTAGTACTCAGCCAGTGAGAAATCAGGGGAGGTGATCAGGTGTTGGGTAAGAAGGAATAAAAGGTTATGATTTGTTTACTGTAATGCACTCCTGATTGGCAGGACGCCTGCCATTGCAATCGCAAATAAAATAGCTTCACAGAAGATCCTGTCTGAATAAAATTATTTGAGATTTTTCTCACATTACCTAAGAAAATTAACAGTACAGGCAGGTGCAAACAAGGACCATTTACAATCATGTTCTTCCAAATTAAACCCTGTTTCAATGGAAAAACATGAAGTCAAAAAGGTGATGGGGAGAGAGGGGGGTGAGGAGAAGGAAAACATAGGCTAATTAATGTCAATCACTGTAAAAAACCATGACTGATGCTTTTGACACAACCCTTCAAGACATGCTTCTGCAGACAGTCAAGCGAGCATGAGAAGGGTGCAGGAGTGCAAGTAGAGGGTGCCTGAATACCCACACAATGCAAAGCCATTTTTCTCCAATATATATATGCAAACACCATTCCAGATGTTGCAGGAGAGACCCATGGAGGTTTATGCCTTTGGTATGATCTCAACAGTGAAGGCTTAAAATGTAGGAGGATAGATAGAAACTAGACTCCAAAAGACTTGCACGCACAGCTGCTGCTAATAACTGTATACGTGCGATGAAGGAGGACCACCCCAACACACTTTTCTTCAGTACCACCTTCCCCCATCTGATTTAGAAAAGCCACAAACAGCACTATAAACTCATTTCAGGTTTCCCCCCTGGAACTCTCTAGCCATGAATAAAAAAGGAGTCAATAGCCAAAAGTTAATAGAAAGATAAATGCTGTTTCCCTCTATCCTTTGACCACAATCCACTGCTTTCATTTTGCTGCAATTTTGAAACTAGAATACCTGACATCCCCTTCCTCAGACTTCATCACAATACAAAAGACAATTTCCTTCTTTTAACGAAGCACTGGCCAGAGGCTGTGGTCAGCAAGGGTACTGCATAGTGGAAACAGCTCTTACATTATGGGTCTTGAAATCTGCATTAAATTAAAAGCGGTTGTAAAAAGTGTCCTTAAAACTACCAGCATGTGTCCCCATGTCCCCCAAGTGCTCTCCTGCAATCCACCTACAATGCAAACAACAGCCTTTGGCCGACGTTGTGTTTGTTTTTAAAGGGCAGCTGAGCTCATGGAAGACAATATAACACATATTTTTCCCTTTTCCTCCAGGAGTGCCCTGGCTGCTCAGCCAGCTGCTGCACTTTGCAGGCAGCTGGACTCTCTTAAATTTTAGTTTTAATGGCAAAACTAACTTTTCAGCCCTGAACCAGATTCCAGTTCGGCTTTCTGCATCTCTAACAGCTGTTTCCGGAAGGCTGCTCAAGTACCACGGCTGAGTGGCGGCTTCTTTAGAAGTTTCTCCCCTGGAGGATAACTTCAGAAACCATCTTGGCTGGTCTCAGCTTCTTCTTTAGAAGCTGCATTGGAAGGCGCTTCATGGTTTTTAATTAAAAGCAACGCTTTAAAAGGATTGCAGCAGCCGGACTTAAGGCATGAGACCCTGTTTGCCTTTATCCACAGATTAAAACAGAGCCTACAGCTAGGAGAGAACAGTCACATTCCTGTAGACTGGTGTAAATCATAAACAATTTCATTTAAGTCCAGCTGGAGAGAGCAGCCTGAAGAGAGGCTTCCCTTTGGAGCCCCAGTGGCACCTCCAGCAGCCAGAAGACTTTGCTGCATGGACACACGGAAAAATGCTGGGGTCTCAGCCCTCACTGCTGTTTTGTACCACCACTTAACCTTCTGCAAAACAGCACGTATGAATTAGGTTCTCTGCACCCAAACAGAAGAGGAGCTTCCCACCCACAGCCCAAATTCTGGCTGAGGATGCTGGCCGCAGCCAAAGCTGCCAGCAGGGGCTGAGCAGATCTGAGAGCAGCTTCCCCGCGTGGACCAGACACCCAGCTCCGTCCCTGAGGATCAAGCTCTGATTCAACTCTGCACTCGTTATTCCTCCCTTCAGCAACTCACAGCCAGCCAGCAAGACCAGAAAGCTTTCTTTACGTCAAAGGTGTCATTTAAGCAGGAACAGAGCGTAACACAACTGCGCCAAGCAAACAAACTCAATCTACCTACCTCGGCTCATTTCCTCTTCCAGCAGGCACTTTACAGAGATTTTCCTTTGCTGCCTCTTGCAGATGCATCCATCTCCCTAGAGAACCATTTCTCTATCCCATCCACAGCCCTTTCTCACTCTCTTGTCCTCGCTGTGCTCTTCAAATGCCAGCACATGGAATTCACCAGTTACATCTTCAAAGACCTCCCACGCCACTGTTGGGTCTTGTCAGACAGGTGGTGCCTGGTGGTTCCCACCACTGTTTTTTTACTTTTTGTCCTTATTTCACGAACAACATGAAAAAACTGAGGTGGCACACAAAGCATTTCTATACCCTGCACAGCTTTATTCCCAGAAGAATTAACTTCTCATTATTGAAGAAAGCAACTTTCCCCAATTTCTTATCAGTTGGCTCATCACCAGCCAAGCAAGGGAAGTGGTTTACACAGGAGATGTCACTTCACAAACAGCAGTCAACAAACAAATCCATTCTGTACCCAAACTGAAAAGGCATGAGTATCAGCTCAGCACATCACACTTATCTCTAGGTCACTGGTCAAGACCTGTGGAATCAAGAAGTCGCTTTCAATAAATATTTTCACATTGAAGAATCTGGGAAAGAGCCAGAAACTCCAGCCAGTTGGATGAATACCCAGTATGAGCCAAGCAGTCCCTTATGGTTATCCCGTGTCTGGAAGCTGGCCTCTTAGCAAGTCATTTACATCTCATGCTCATTCATATTTTAAACATCTCTTTTAAAAGCCGTTTCCTACAAGACTGTGTGTTTAAGGATCTCCATAACTTTTTACTCTAGCTGCTGCATCCTCCTCCCCTCTGCTCTTTCAGCTTTGACCTAGAAGAACACAAGAGCTATAAGTGGATCAGACCACCTCAAAAACATCCTGTCCCCAAAAGAGGAAGGTCAGCAATCAAAGACACAGGACAAAGATCCTTTGCTGGTAGAGTTACCCTCTCCCCAAACTGCGAGATCATCTGTGAACAACCAGAGCAAAAGCTGACCCTGCTAAAGCATTCCTGAACTGTCCTGGATTATGGACAAGAACTTGAAAATGTGTTTCCTTCCTGCCCAGTAGGGTGAGATTCCTGCCCCTCTCCCCAACTCCTGTGTCAGCAACATCAGCGCTGCCCAGTTCCTTTCCCTGCTCACCAGCAGCTGCAGGGATTTACAGATACATTCCCTGTGTATTTTGTACAGGCTCATGGCAGTACTTGGAAGCCGCACCACAGTTTGTTGAGACAAAAGGTCAAATTCTGCAAGTTACTGCAAATCTTCAGCGCCAGCACAATTTACCCAGAGCCAAGATCTTCTCCATAGTGGAGGAAGTGCTTAGGATGCTGGGGGACAAATCAAGCGAACTCTGCCGACAGGAACCCCAGCCTCTAGAAAGCAATGCTAGCAGCTATGCAAACAGCCTTCCCCTCACAGTGTTACTCAACTTGTGTTTCATGCTGGCAGCATTAGACTTATTCCCTCTTCTGTTGTCACGGGGAGAGCCGTGGGCACGCCATGCCCCAAGCCAGCAGCCCTGGACCAGCTCATCCCAGCACAGGGCTAAGCAAACACAGCCAGACTCTGTCCTGTGCAAGCCTAGGAGCAGCAAAACCATTTTCTGATGCTCAATATGAGCTACGTGGTTCAACTTCACCTGAGCCAGCTCTGCTCTGAGACCACCTGGTGTGCTGCAACCACCTCCCTGTGACCAGAAGCCCTGGAGATGCCCCGTGGGACATGAGATGGACCAAGGCTGGGTCACAAAGGAGAAGCATTTTTGCACACCTCAGTTCTCCACAACTCCATAAAACGGACCACGACCCGTGCCAGCTTTTGGCTCCAGTGACAGGTAACTTCAGCCTCTGATCGCTGTCAGCATCCACAGAGCACTCTGCACAAAGGGGAGCACTTCCCCAGCACCCGGGGTTAAGCTCTTGCTCACTTAACTACATTTTGGCCTGCAACAATGGAATTCCACCGTGTATTTTAACTGAACGTATTATTCCTCATTAGCAGTCTTGGGCTGTTACAAGCCTTTAGCCCAGTGAAACATTCAGTGCATTTACTCCAGGACTGACAGCCCTCCTACAAGCACAGCGTTTCCCATCCATCAGGCAGGGCAGAGGTAGCGAGCCCTGCTCCATGGGCTGCGCAGCACCTTGCAGGCAGCCTGGGCTTCGCTGCAAACCAGAGCTCTCTGCCCAAGCCACAGCAACCCTGGGGCAAGGGCTGGAGGATGGAGAAGGGCAGGGGAAGAGGAAAAATGACAGGACTATGAGGAAACACATCTCAGCCTAATGTGAGTGAAACCATGCATGCATATGTACACGAACTGAAGGCATATTCAGATGACCCAAACTTCCCTAGAGTCCTTGCAACCAGCATTTTCATGAGGCTGGCTGCAAGCAGCTCCGCAGTTGAATCCTGTGAGGCATTCTCCAAGGGCTGCTGCCTTTCTGCTGTCCTTCGTGAACATGCAGTACCCACAAAAGCATCCATTTCTGCCCACACGTGTTAAACAGGCTATCACTTCAAGTTCTCTGCGATCACAGCTCTGCCAGGACTGTGGACTGTACCTTAAATTAACTTAGAAAACAAGCCAGGGAGAATACAACTTGACTGCCTTATCCCAGGGCTAGAAGGAAGAGAATTAAAAAAAGAGAGGGGGAAAAAAAAAAAAAGCCCAAACCAGCCAACAACTCTTTACACCAAATGAGCAATTTTATTAAGGAAGTTAACATCTAAGCAAGACATGCAGCACACACAAGTTCTGCAGCTGGAATCTCTTGCAGCTGATGTTTCTCTTGGTGGTACGTAAGGCAGAAAATAATTCAGCTCAGCTTTGGGGGCTGGTGGTGGCCGCAGCAGGCAGAAAGCATGGTAAAAAGCTAAAAGCAGACTTGGTAGAATATATAGAGTGAATCTGCTCAGAAGCTTCTATTTTCCCCTCTGCAGAAAACTGCAGACTTGATATGCTTTCAGAGACATGCCAATGTTCAGCCTCAAGGGAGAGGCTCTGGATGACCAGAGAGCAGCCCCTGGGCCACCACAGCCCACCAGAGACTCGTCTCTTCCCAGGGACAGCCCCGCTGTCAGTCTGTGCACATGAGGAGGAAACTGCATGCACACAAGGGACACTGCCCCAGGGCAGAAAAAAACTGTGTCCAGAGGAAGGGCTACATCCACTGTGACAGAGCTCCACAACCATCACTTGGAAAAATTCATCACATTTCCATTCCTTGGAAATGTGGATTCAAAGGGGATAGTGCCACTCAAAAACACATAGGGAACACCTGCACCACATCATGCTGTCTCAGTCCTTACCCTAAGCTAAGACCACATCGTTTATCACTGTTTAAAAAATAACAATGAAGCATTAAACTGCAGTGGCATATACCGGTCTAGCTGGTGTTTGCTGGGAAACGCAGGGCATCTAAAAGGAAACAAAAAGGATCTCTTCCACTTCACATACCTGTGAGCTTCAGAAAGTTATTGCTCTGCTCCCTCCAACTGCATCTCAAGGATCAGGGTCTGAACAAAGTCTGCCACCTTCTCCTTTCCCTTTGGGGAGCAGTGGATGGATGCATAAGTTCGGCTATTAAGAGGAGGGCAGGCACGTTGGTATCACTGTCTGGTTAAGGCTCTTTTCCTTGTGCCTTCTGCATGTGAAGTGGTTTTCCACTAAAGACAGGGCATACACAAGATCCTCCTCAAAGGAAGAATTCCTTCTGCTCATGCACAAAGTCCATGCATAGTCATACATCTGCTAAATCACAGCAAGATCCTTCCATACTGCCACAGGTTTTCTATTTCAAGAGGATTAATAATTTGCAGACAACACACTTTCCTGACCATGCAGAAAAATCATGACATAAAGGATACATCATTAACACATTTCCACCGAAAGATCACGCATAGAGATATATCAGGCAGGATGACTAACCCTTCCAGCAGAGCTGTATGAGGAGCAAAATATTAAATTATGGTTTTCTAAATATCATGATAATATTTAGTCACCATAAGAAACATAAGCTCTCTTCCTGTGAAAAAGTGAGCACCTATTTCCCACTCCAGCTGGAAGCTGGACTTACCGCACTTAATACGTTTGCAGGTCAAGCCCAAGAAGAAATGCTTTCAGCACGCACCTCACCCAAGTTTTACCAAAACCACCTGGATGTCTCCCATCTCTCCATACCCCCTACGTGAAGGGGAACCCCATTTTGAGCCAGGAGATGGTGCCAGAGAGACACTCCCTGAAGAAAGGGGGAGATGGGGGGGGTAAGTGGAAAGTAGAGAGCTTCGACTTCTGCTGTCAAGGGTGCACCTATCAGCCTATTTCTATTAGTCAGTATGAAAATAGGAACCTAAAATAAAGCTTTTGGATGCAAGAAACATCTGCATAGCTCATGAAGCAGCTCTGCAGAAGTTCAGATGCCACCCACCTGAACCAGCAAACACCAGTTTCTCTTCTTATTCACCAATTTGGGAACACTTTGGAATTAAAAGCATGGGATACAGATATTTCTAACAAACATGCTGACCAGAGGTGTCAGGCATCAGAAGTGCTGTTAGGAGAGAGAGGAATTAACCTTTCCCACGAGAGCTGCTGTTGTTAGAGGTATTAATGTGATATTTCTGAGCAGCACGGGGTCCAGTTCAGATTGCGGACGCATTCATAAAACCTAGAGTTTTGTGAGCTGAATGGCACACACAGAGAGCACACTGTTGTGCAACACAATCCTTAGACGCTTCCCATCTGCACTCCATTTCAAAGCATATTTTACTTGTTAGCTTCATTTAGAAGGTCCCCCCAGTTCCGCTGCTAGAGAGGACTCTGCCAAAATGCAGAGCTGAGCAGAAGCATTGAATTTGTATCTCCATAAAGTAAATGTGAACTAAGAATTAAGTACGCCTATGCCCTACATGTACGAAGCCCATTAAACACCAACAGACTTTTGTTTGCTTGAGGATTATGAGATATTTAGAGAACATGATGGCTGTGGCACTTGAACGCCACCAAAAGCTCTCCTAACCAAAAGCAAGGAATCACGATTGATTTAGGAAGTGAGAATGCAGCTCTATTTTTTGCATCCAACTGGAAGACAATATATTTCCTTTATTGAAAACCTTCGCTACGCAAGCCTGCCAAGCAAAGCTCCTCCGCGGGGCTTCCAGCAACGCTTTCATTTTAAAAATCTGGTCTTCGTGTGTCCTGCGGGAAAGCATTTTGTGACTCGAGTTGCGAAGGTTTCGACCACGAGAACTGCTCGCTGCGCCTGGACAGAGCCCTTTCTGTCCCCATGGCACAGCGCAGCCCCATCCCAAAGTTTCTGCCCTGCGCCGAGCCCCCAGCGCGCAGCCCCCGCGCACCCCTCGCCCTGCACATCCCCGCACCGCCCCGGAGGTGCAGCAGCGGAGCAGGACACCTCCGTGCCTCCCTTCCCGGCTCCCCCCAAACCCCCTCGGTTCCCTCCAAGCCCTCCCGGCTCCCCCCAAGCCCTCCCCGGGGCTCCACAGCCGCCCCCCGCCGCCCGCTCCTCCGCTTCATCACCTGCCGCCGAGCCGCTGCTGCCGGCGGGGAGGCACCGCCGCCGCCTCTTCTCCTCCTCCTCCTCCTCTTCTCCTCCTCCTCCTCCTCTCCACCTCCTCCTCCTCCTCCTCCTCCTCCCGGGCGCGGCGCCCGGCCCCCGCTCCCCGCCCCGCAGCTCCCAGCTCCCGCAGCCGCGCACGGGAGCGCGCAGCGCCGACCCCAGCCCCACTTCTGCGCCCCCGCACACTTCTTCCCCCCAATACACACACCCCCTCCCCGACCTTTGGAAGTGTTTCCAATCGCGGCGTGCCACCACCGCTCCCCACGACCTCTTCACGCAGCTCCCGGGGGATGTTTTCCTCCCCAGAGCCTGGCCTGATGGTGCCACAGCCAAGTGCCTTCATCCCAGGCTGTCGCTCAACATCTCGGGCATTTTTCAGGTGTGTGGCTGTCCATCTCCAGCAGACCTAACAGCAAGTCAGGTTGTACCCATACTGCAATTTTATTTTTATTTTTCACTCGTAAACTCTATACAGCTGTGGTCATGCCTGACTGCTGATGCCAGAAGTTCTGGCCATATGTTGGACACAAACCCACTGTTACAACTAAAAAAAAAAAAAAAAAGGAATTATTGTAGTTGCCCACGTAGTCAGCTGGCTATAATCAAGACGAACAAGGACGAAACTCTTCCACCAAGTCCCACGCTGTATTCAGTCTGCACACAGGCATCCCAGCTCCCACATACAGTACTACCCGGCACAGAAAGAACTGTCCCTCCTGTTTTTCAGGATTTTCGGCATGATTTTCAGCCTTCCAAGAGTTTAGAGGGAGGCAGAAAAGACTCCTAGCTCTGTTCCTTGGAGCAAATCACACATCCCAGTGTCAGCGCCCCAGCTCCCCAGGAGCACAGGTCGTCAATCAGGTGCCAAAATGGGACCCACTGACAGTTACCATACCTAGAGCTAACCCCAAGGGATGCTTTCAGTCCTCGGGATGTGCCTCTCTCTGGGGCTCAGCACTCCTAACCAGGAAATGCCTCCCTTCCAGATGTGATTCACGGCCTGACATCTCCTGAGAGAAAATAATAATAATAAACCACCTTTATTTAAAAAGTATTTTATTTAAAAGGAGAATAGCTCAGACAGCGAGCATGGCCAGAGGAGGCTGCATCCCTCCGTGGAGCAGCACAGGGGCCGGGGAGTTCAGCCAGGATGTGGGCAGCAAGTTCAGCAGCCTCTGCTCGAGAGGAGAGCAACGCACATCGGCTGCTTCCTAGGAAAATCTGTCGCCTCCAGACTGCTCCTGCCACAGCCTTCCCCATTGCTTTTTCTTATAATTGCTTTCCTCTGCACAAAAACCCATCCAAAATTGTGCAGAAGAGGTTGTCCTGAGTCCCTGCTGTAAAAAAACGTTCCTGTGTTGAGCCCACAATCTCATTAATAGAATAATACCAGAGATGTGGAGCAGGAATAGCACAGCACCCCAGGGTGCTTCCTTTTGTCTCCGTAGCTATTTAGACTACAGTCATAAACAGATAAGAAACAACAGGGGTTATCCCGCAGAATCCCCAATGAGACTGAAAAGCCAGAAAAGGTCCATTAAATGTTTATCCTATGGGCCACAAAATATGACCAAACCTTCTGTTCAAACCTATGGCCACCTCCCAGCTCGGTGACAGCAGAGCATGGCTTTCCCACATCTCTTCAGGAGCTCACATCCCATTAAAATCTCAGGGGATTCAGCCCTACCTCTTCTCAGCTCTTATTTTGGAGAAGATGAAGAGCATTTTAGGCACACACATGCAGCTGTGCATTTCAAAGCAATCTGTTGTGATATAAGCCAAAACAGTATTTGAGTCATATGTTTCCTTACAGATAAAGCATTCATTTACAAACACATAGAGCAAGTCTCTCCAACAGAAAACTGGCTTCATACATATGTAAGCAACCAGGAGAACTGCTTAGAACAGCCCATCCTCTAATGCTCCATAGAGCTGGGCATCAAATTCCATTCTTGCTTAAATTTTAGGAGTACAAAATTCAAGATGGAGAAACTGTGGACTGATGAAACTATTTCCCACTGCAGTCAAAGTAAAGATGTGGAATAAACAGCTTGATCCTTAGCTAATCAAGTTGTAGTTGCATCCTCTGCCATTGCACAGTGAAAATTCCACATGGCATTTGGGCGACTAATTTTGGATTCTTTGATGTCTTCTTTGCATGTTCAAGTTCTTAATTCACATTTAGAAAAACAACAGTGAATGCAAATCTTCTTAGAGCCACATTCATACAAACTAAACTAAATTAAAGTCAGATCTGATATTGTGTTAATAAGAGAAGTCAGCAAAGAAGCAACTTTGAAGGGCTCATCAGTGTTAGCTCTGGTCTGGAGCACCTAAAACCCCACTACATTTTAGTCTCCTCTCAAACATCACCTTCAAGAGCTGGAAGCATGGGAAACATTTGCTCTTTACAAGAGACATTTCCATTCTCCAATACTGCTGTGTCCTGGGCACCAGATGTCTGCCACCCCTGTTCACAACACACAGATAAAGTCAATTATACAGTACATATCCTCAAGATCCAAGACATTTGTGGATCTGATGGGTAGCAAAATGAACACTCAGATTTAAATGAAATCCCTTTGAGAACACAATAAGCATCTACATCCAAGACCACATACAACCAGAACAAAAATATGATGTTCCATTTTTTCCTAAAATAAAACAACAAATTTCAGAACTCTGCCAGAAACCACAAAAATGACACAAAAGAGGGTTAAAACTGAATAGGAGTCCAGCAAGCCAAGGACTGCAAAGGCCACGTTCTGCTCCCAGCTATGCCAGTGTAAATACAAAAATCACTTCCATGACCTCTGTGTGCATCTCCCCACGCTTTGCTAGGTCGATTTGGTATGTTCAGGCGTCGAGCTCCCTAAGTCTCTGCAAACAGCACCTTCAAAAAGTTCCATTTCTGCACGACGCACTATTACACTACGTGACAAATACCACGGAGAAAACCTTTCCCTTACCATTTCTTCTGCACACAAGAACAACAAAAGCCCTTTTAAACAAACAAACAAAAAACAAACAAAAAAAAGTGTTTAAGATATATAGGGGTTTAATAGCTCTAACACACTACTGAGCATAAACAGCTCTGGAGATCTGAATGCAGCCAGGATCCCGAGAGCCCCCTAGGGCTCCTCGAGGACTTCCACCCTCATCCCTTCCTGCTGGCTGCAAGTTCATGGGGTCTTCAGAAAAATGCCAGTGACCAAAAAAATCCCAGACAGCTCCAGGTTTGGTTGAAAACACCACAGGGCTTAATCTTTTGTGGGTTTTTTATATGCAAATTGCAGACAGGCCCTTGCAAGAGCTATACTAGAATTATTTGTAAACACTCACTTATTCCTCCCACCATACAAATAGTAGGAAATGAGATATTTTTGAGTCATTTCATGGGGGGTGGTTCTCAAGTCTTGTCCCTGCATGCCAGGAAGTTCTTCAGTTGTGCTCCTTAGTTACAGGGGCTATAACCAGAGATGTTTTTTCCTATTATAGAAGGACTGGTTTCTCAGGCAAAATATGAAAAGAAAATCATATGAAACAGTATTGATAGCTGTTGGGAAGTGTAACAGCTCAGTGTATTAATACATTCATTCATCTACATTTATTATTTTTATAGCACTCAAAATACTGTCAGTAATTTCTAAGGAAAATACAGATACACTGTACTTGCCCCAGAGAGCTTACACTGTAACTTGCTATGTTATGGCTAATTGATATTGAAAATAAGAAAGCTTGATATCCTTCAAAACAGAAATTTTAAGAAAAAAATCTCTCCACTGGGCTGTTTTTTTAGGTTGCTTAGAGGTTTCCTTGGAGGGTGATGTGGGACTGACTGCATTCATAATGCACTCTCTCTGCTCCCCACGAGCTCTCTTCTGGAACACGTCTTCCAAATACACCCCATTAACCAGAGGCTGAGCCCCATGGGCAGAGAGCCATTTGCGAACCCTTTACAGTGTTTGGTGAGCAGCCCTGTTGGAACTGATTTTATGCACTTCCAGTTTATTTACAGCCTGACCATTTTCAAAATCAATTGTATACATGAAAAAATCCCCACTTTAACAGTATGTTCCATGGAACTCCAAACTGTGATGTAATGTATCTACATTTTACTGCTCTGAACTCATTTTTATTTACTTTTTTATGTACTCATAGAATTTATTTAGAGGTTGCTACAAATCTACAGGAGACAAAGCCTTCTCACCCAGGCAGTTGCCTAATTCAGGTATCTACTTTATAACAGAATAATACTTTATCAATTAGTGCAGAACACTGTAGGGTGTTGTGTTTAGTATACTATATTTTACTGCAAAATACAAAGCAGTAACTAAAAAATGGAGAGCAGAAAACAGCAAGACCTACTAGTACTGTTGAAATAAAAGAGAGAGTAATAACCTAGAAATCACACAGTTAAAGCAATTTGCCTATCTGCTACATTTAACACCAGCCACAGTTATTAAATCAAAAAAATCATTGAGCTGTCTTTCACCTCTCAACCCTTATTTACTGTTTGTGTTTCTCTCAGTAGTGTCCTCTGTTTAATTTTCATTTCTGTTCACCTAATACATTCACTTGTTTACGGTGCACGGACCAGGTTTGGACTCTACACAGCAACATGTATTTGATCAAAAAAATCTGTTATCACTGCATATTTTTTTTCCAGGATGGAAACACTTATTCAAGCTTGTTTTTAGAAATGATAACTTGAGGGCCAAATTTAGAATTGGATTACCCTTTCAAAATAAAGAAAAGGGAAAACCCAGGTTTTACTCTCCCTTGAATTCAAAGACAACTCCCGGCAAGATCTCAATCCACTGCACAGAGCCAGACATTTTCACCCAGATAATCTTTCAGGCATCAAAAGAAAAATACTTCACAAAGATATAATATCTTAAATTATGTACTCGCCCTTAGATCTCAATTTAAATTCCATTCTTTTCCCTCCCTAAGGTGATGCCAGTTTGCTCTTAACCTTTCTCCCACATTACGCAACTAAGACAAACTTTTCTTGCAGGGTCGGAGACTGCTCTGATTTTTCCTTACCCTGTTTGGTCCAAAGGTTACCATTTCACAAAGCATCCTAAGGACATTTTCACTCCCAAGAAATATTTTGACAACAAGATTATTTATAACTCTGCTAAGCTCTGCTGAGTGTAAAATGTGACACGGGGTGCTCAGCAGCCTTGGGGAACGCAGTGTTCAGAGGGGTTTGTTTTCTTTGCACCAGAAGAGCAATCCGAACCTTTCAGCAGCAAGGCTCTGCGCACACAGTACGCGATGTACATCTCATTAGACACCTCAAGGGTCACCAGATAGGTGAAAAATGTACTTGAAACCTGCCAGCCACTAACTAGAGGCAGCAAGGTGCTGCCTGGGGCTGGGTGGGCTCTGTGCACCTCAAAGAATCATAAAGGTTGGAAAAGCCCTCCAAGATCACCTGGTCCAATCATCCACTTGCCACCAATGTCACCCACAAAACCACGTTCCTAAGCACCACGTCCAACCTTTCCTTGAACATCCCCAGGGACAGGGACTCCACCACCTCCCCGGGCAACCCGTTCCAATGCCTGACTGCTCTTTCTGAGAGGAAATGTCTCCTGCTACTGCCTCTGCCTCTTATTCAGCTTTCCACATGTGGACCGACCACAGATCTGGCCATACATAACCGCCCCATGATGATGCTTCAGGCAATCTTGTCCAGCATGGTTCCCCCAAGGGCTCTCCCTGACTTCCTCCATCTGCAGCACTGGAAGTGACTTAACCAGGACAAGAAATGGGACCACTCATGAGCCTGTAACACATCCCAGAAAAAGCATGAGAGAGATAAGCTGAAAGATGGGCCAGAAGAGTGGAAGGCTGGTGCCAGTTCCCAGCCCCAGCCATGAGCAAGACTGCGTGCGGATGCTGGGACAGGGGAGCACATCCACGTCTTCTGCTGGTGAAGGCTGTCAGGAGCACACAGACACTGAAACACACCTCCACAGGGAGATGCATTTGCAAAGCAGCTGAGGGAGCATTTTACCCCTCTGCAAACACCTGGCACGATGCTTAAGCACTCCTTTTCCTGCCAGCACCCCAGCCAGTGGGTTTTTTGTAGCAGGAAGGGTTACAGAAGCTCTTGCTCAGAAGCTAACTCCTTCTTAGCAAATACACATCCATATCACACGGATATGTATGTGCCTGCGCACGAGGATTTCCTATCAAAGCAACATTTTTCTCCTCTCTTTAACTACAAAAACAATGTAGGTTACAGCAGAGGCTGCCCCCTCCAGCAACTCGCACTCCACCCTGGAGGCATTTTATATTACTCTCCCCAGTGTCCTAACCCGGGACCGCAGAGACTGTTCCAAACGTGGCTTTCATTTTATGCTAGAATAGCTTCCATTAATGCGATAAGCTCCGTACCTTATGATATTCAAAGCAGAAGCCTAGATCTTGTTTGCTTTTTAAACACCACCAGCCACCACACATTTTATCTTTGCACACTTCCCAGTGCATGTCCAAATGTGCCATCCGCCTGTCACTTATTAATGATTCAAGAGCCTTCCTTAAAACATACATGAGATTTAGGAAGGACTTTGTTCCAGGAGTCTTCTGACCATTCTGTGCAGGCAGAGAGAATACTTTTTATTTCATAGACTGGATTTAATCTGCAGAAACATACTGCATCTGTTTCCAAATATTCTTTCTAAAGCCAGTTATGACAAGCAGTGCCAGAATGTGCTCGTTTCTCTTTAAGGAGGAAACCTAATTTGGATTTCTTGATCCAGATCATCTTAACACCCAGGCTCAGTTTTGCTTGCTAAAGCTATATACAGCCTCAAAGTAATATCAACTTAATCTGCAAGGCTTCTTGCTTGGGCTGGATGGGTCCAGCGTGCCTTTGTTAGAGGCTCTCACCGTGTGTCGTGTCGGCAGCATCTGCTGCTGATGGCAGATCTCAGGCATGGTGCTCAAGGCACTCACGGCCAGGATCTACTCTGAATTTTGGGTCTGGTTTGGATTTTCCCTAGGATATCCTTGTATCTCATTGAATCAGAGATTTATGTCTGGTCCATCACTTCATGTTAAAATTTTGGAGCTGCGGCTGTTTCTTATGGACCAGTTTGTGGCAGCTTACTGCATTTGGACACCTACTACTTTTTTACACCTACCAATTCTACTTTTACATAGTAAACATAAACTAAGAGTCTCCTCTTTAGTTAATCAATTAACTCTGGCATAATACACATATGGAAGTCAGGAACCACTCCTATATCGTCTAAGATTCGGGATTCACCTCCCTCACCCTCAATCATTACAAAAAGGTATGCTTTTTTTTTTTTTTCCTAAGGGCTAAATAACAATTTGCCTTTTGATTGTACCCAGAGAGAAGGGCTATTACAAACAACAAATGATCTTCCTCAGCTTCAGGCTTTAATCTGGCAAAGTCCTAAGCCCTCCTGGGAGTCAGGAAGGGATTTTGCCATCAGTTAAAAGAAAGAAAAAGAAACAGGCCTCAGTACTTATACAGGACCCTTTTGATCAATTGGCACACTCTAAAGGTTAAAAGTCCCACTATGCAGCTGACCTGGGGAAAAATGAGAGCAATGGTAAGTTTAAAATTTAAATATTCAATCAGACCAAGGAAGCCATTTCTCCAGGACACAACTTTTAGGCTACTTCGATGAATGCTGCAGTAAGAGCAGGTGACTAAACGTGACTGAGATCAAAACCTTCAGCCTTTATACCATGCTCACTTTTTTTTTTTCTCTCACGTTCTGCATAAACTCAGTCCTCAGAAGAGATGCCCAGCAAGTCCATAGGAAGAAATCACTGAACACCAAGAAGTGCAGCACACACCAGTTTTCTGTGTCCATGCCAGACATCCCCACAACACACCATGGACTCACCGACTGCAAAACTGACCATGGCACAAGGGGACTGGTGTGAAGCGGGTGTGAAAGGGGGGATGCTGGTGGGATGGGGCATTCCCTGTGCTATCAGTTCCCACTACACAAACAAGCAGCCATAAGATACATTACATGGTTATATTTAATCCTATTTTTCTTTTTCTCACATGCTTATCTTGATACTGACGCTGCTTCCTCCTCAGCTCAGTTACTTCCCAAGGAGCCTGTTTAAACTTGCAAGGAAGTTCTTACCAAATAATAGTCACACTGAACAGGAAACCATTTCATCACATTTTCCCAAAGTCCTAATGGCCTCCTTTTTCCCCTATAAACCCACACCCCACATATGAAGCCATCCTGCAAGGATTTTGCACTGTTTTGGCTCTAAAAGATAACCCGGTGAGCGTAGAATATGCTAAGTTTTATGTAACTACGTGACCTCTTGTCAGGGAGCGTTTGCTCCAAACACAAAGCTGGCAGCTCCGTCAGGCTTGGCTTTGGACCTTCTCACTTCACAGCAAACCTCAAAGTTCGTATCTGGAAATCAAACCTCAGCTGCATGTTGGCTGGAACACCACGACAAAAACAAGGTTTTTTTTTTCTCAAAGCCTGCACTCGGCTCAGAAAAGGATGGTGTTCTGGCTTCCAGGCCTTGGAAAAACAGAATTCAGTTTTTCCATTCTGTCACTATTCTAGCGAAACCCTGCAGGTAAATAAGTCTCACTTGTTTACATTGACGCCTCTTGGAGACACTGGGGAAGACTGAATAATGGCTGAATTCATAACCAGTCAGGTATCTCATAAGGTAGGACTTATTTGTATTGCTCAAATGTACATCTGCAGAAACAGGTATTTCAAAGAATTTTACTTACTTTATAACCCTCCAACGGATGGGCAGGTACCTGCAAGGAAACGCTCCACAGTAAGACCGAGCATTTAATAAAGTGCTTTTCCCCCAGAGAGCTCCAGCACCTGCACAAAGCAAGATGCTGTCATCACCACCCTGCCACCAGTGCCGTGACTTGATTGCAGCAGGGAGAGAGAGCTTGACCAGGACACAGCATTTCTTCATTCCACACGTGCTATCCATTAGGCCATAAGACCTTGACAGGGGTTTGATACATAGCTTTAAGTCATATGTGGTTTAGGCAAGCATAAATTACAAGTAAATGATTTAAAGTAGAAACATCCAGGAGAGAAACGGAACGTAAAGCAGGCAATGAGCACGGGCTCACCGCAGAAAGCAACACGACCTGCAAGGAAGTAGCAAATGCCACTAACATATGAAGGGGACAGAACTTCATGTGGAATTTGAGTTAGTTATTTACACTGGGTACATGCTGGATTCTTACACCAGCTTTTGACTCGGTATATGACAAGGCATAAAATCTCCTTTAGATTTTTCTAATCTAAAGGAGATCCTGACTTAGCTTCACCAAGAGTAGCGCAATTCCTCAAATGCAGTACATGACCAGTGGTCCCAAGTGTGCTGCTGTTGAAGATAATATAAAAAGGGAGAATATGCCTCTTCATATTCTTTGAAACTATTAATGGCGCTATCATTAAATGAGAATATCCTCAAGGCTGGAAAATCCTCAGGGAGATAAGTATGGGAGCTGACACCTGGACGTGGGATTAGTTTCCTTGGTTATTAGAGCTGGCTGAACTGTTTTAACAGACGTAGATATCTAATTTAATTACATATTAGACAAAACACTTTTGATTACTATTCAGCCAGCCAGAATTAATGACTTTCTGAGTCCTCTTTCCATCATAAAATGTTTCTACCCTCTAGTCTTTTTATCTCTTTTGTTTTCCAAGCTATTCTGAAATTCACCTCTCTCAAGACAGATGTTTACTGCTGTACTAACTTGCATGACTTTTTTTATGATGATGATGCCCCTTAAACTCATTTCCACAGTGCATGATTTGATTCTTGGGTCACCAGGGAAAGCATCTGAGTCACAAAATAATTCTAATAAAGCACTAAGATTCTGACTTTCTCATACACTATTTAAAACAGGCCATTTAAAAGCAGAGCCCTGCATTAAACCCTTGTTGACTTTGAATTCCACACACCAGCCATTAGCTTCTGATCCATTTGGCATTTGTACACTTCTTTAACCATTATTTTTTTCTTTTTCCACAGCATAACAGATGAATTATTGAAATCTGATTTATTTTAACCCTGTAGTTCATCCTGATTAAATTGGCTAGTTTACTAAACAATTTTCTGCTCTGCTGTATATATCCTCTTACTTTCTGAATGCAGGCAACGATCTAAGAGCAGATCATACAGGAGACAGTATTTTGTATTCCTGGGTCATATATAGAGTAGCAGGAGGAAGTTTGGAAAGCAGACTTTCTCAATTTCCATGGAGGTCAACTGGAAGCAATTCCACTGAAGCCCACAGCAGTACCTTACTGTCAGTGATTGTTTTTCTGTGCAATAAAGCCCCTCTTTAGACCATTCTGCAGTGAGCAAGACAGGAAAAGATGAAGTTATGAACCGTGGTAAATTTGCTCAGTACCTGCAGCCATGTAAGGCTGATATTTTCAGGGCTACACACATACAGATATCCCAGCTCAGAGCAAGCCAATCTCCCAGCACACCCACAGCCCCAAACATAGCTCCTTCCATCTGAAGGTAAAGAATAATCCCCCAAGATTAAGCATTAAACTGTCAGATTCAGACAGTCAGCAAGATGCAAACATGAGCCCTGCACCAAGGTGCCAATGAATACATGGTCCAAACCCAAAGCATCCAATCCACATGGCATGAGAAATTAAACCAGAAATAATTTGTTGCTGCTAATGTCTCTAAAAAAATTAGGCTTCTATCCTTCCCTTTTCCTAGCAACACAAATTTTACAAAAGTGTTATGATATTTCTGATAAAACAGGGTTAAAACCACGTGAAAGGCTTGCCTTGCCAGCCGCAGTAATTAAAAAAGTCATTCTCACCTATTTAATTTGTAAAGTCAATGGAAGAGTAGTGTCTTCAAGACACTTAGAACTCCCGTACTCAAAAGCAGGGGGCAAATCTTGATTTGCTACCTAAAGACTACTGGCTTTGAAGCCAATGCAACTCTTGCTCTTTTTTATTCACAGGCCCTTGTTTTCAAATAGAGCACTTTGGGGAATAAATGTTTCACTTGAATTAATTCCTCTTCCTGTTTGGGAAAAAAAATAAAATAAAAGGTTTTTTCATTCAGAGAACTTTGCAACTGCAGATTGCCAGTTACTTTTTTGGAATAGATCTTTGACAAAGAATGTCAAACCACAAATTCAGTAAACATATGGGATTTGCAAGTTAATCCAATAAGGCCATTATGCTGATGCTCCAGAGGACTAGTCACCATCAGGAGGGGAAAGGACTCTAATTCTAAAAGGATTTCCTTAAAGCCATTTTCAAGTTGGGAAGTCAAGAGCAAATTTCCCTTTTAGTAGCGTTGTTTTGGGAGAGGGGGTTAAGATGGCAATAGAGAGACAACAGAAAAGATGTTTGTGCCCATGAAAGCATGTTTCAAATTACATCTCTGAGCTTTAAGAACAGCCTTTATCCACATTTGCCATTTTTTATACAACAGTGACTGAAAATCAGAGGCAATATCCCTTAAGATCACCTTTTAAGGGCCAGAGTGGCACTCATACTAATTTTAGCAGCTGTTTCTACAGGGACGGTTAACTCAAAGATTGGTCAGTTACTAACACCCATCAAACAAGTAATATAATTAATGAATTTGGGAATTGCCAAATTCTGGGGGAGGTAAGTAGCAACACGAACCCCTTCTGTTCCCTAGGTTGTATGAACCACTTTGAATTGGTATATACATTTATCCTCTGCATCAACTGCCTCTATCCTACCAACCATTATTCTCTGTTCCAACTACCAATGTAAACTACAGCAACTGGTAGCTTCGCCGTCAAAGGACTGGATCATAATCTCTTTTATAAGAGTTTAAATAAGGAGCAGCTGCCGAGAGTTATTGAAGCTGCACGGATATAAGAGAAGAGTCAGGTCTTCATGAGCAACTCCCTCTCTGCATTTTGGCATAGACAAATCTGCCAAAAATGCAAACGTATTTCTGTGCTGCTTAAACAGATCAGCTACTGAACTGAACAAGCCCAAGAAACAATAACAGACATTATATTGCATATATACAAAGCCTAAAAAGCACACAGAGAAACACTTTTCACTGCTGTCTTGTGAATTCTTAGATAGGGCAGGCTAAATCCCTGGTTGACATAACCCCATAATTGCTTAAAATATTTATATGACATTGCCCTCTAGAGGAAATTGAGAATAATCTGTGTTCTAGCAGCACTTTTCTACAGGTGAAAATATGACGCACAGTTTTCAACAGAACAATTAGTGTGTAAGAAACCATCTTCTGTGAGAACTTCACACCCTGGTTTCTCTCTGTTTGCTTTCACTGTTTTCTACATGGAATTCCCCAGAGTCATTGCTCATATTCCTCATCTAGACTCAGTGTTCAGATGGCATCACAAAGTTTACAGGTGACAAAACATCTCTGTTTGTCCCTGCACTACCAGAACAAAAAAACTCGGGCTGTAAAAAATCTACAACACTTACTAATTCTTCAGCTATCATGGCTCAAGGAGCAGCAGGTCGATGTATGTGAGGATGAGAAGCAGGACATCACCGACATTTGTTTCATCAAATAGCTGCTCTGCTGGCCTGAACCCAATTCAATGACCAAGTAACAGACCAGGAAAACAGTCAAAATAGCTTCTCTATTTAGTAACTCTTACTTTTTTTTTCTTTTTTTTTTGACCATTCAGTTACCTCTGATGCCTGCTAAGGAGAAGTCAAAAAACAGACTCTGCCATCACCATCATTTTAAGCAATATAAGAGAGTTTTAGCCATCAGCAGAAATTTCCTTTGGTCAGATTTCAACAACTCTGTTGCATTTTGAAAAAGCTTGAACCCTGATTTCTGATAAATGCTCTTACTCAGGAGACATCAGTCTGGCTGTGCTTCCTGTGTCTTGGATGCTTGAGGGTGAAATTTGCTGCTAACAATCACATTTGCCCTACTCTTGTCCTGCCTCAGTAGGTACAAGTTGATATTCCTGAGCTGCCCCAAACCTTGTCACAGCATAAACACTCCCTGATGTGCTTGCCAACTTATCTTTTTATTGGTTTTCTTCTGTTAAAACCTATTTCCCTTTCAAGGCCCAGATGATCTTGCTGAGCATCATACATTTTGTCCAGAAAAAGCTGCAAGTACAGTGATGCTAAAGAGCCCACAACTGATAGCCCTTCCCATATTAGCCTAAATCTGATAGAAAAGAGACAGAAAACCAAGTTTCAGGAGTATGTAATACTGCTCCTAGCCCAGGGGCAAGCATCACATCAGATAGGAAGAGCAATGAATTTTCCACAGGAAAAAAAATGAAGGAAAAAAAAAAAAAGCATGGCCCAAAGCCATTCACAGAAGTGGTGGTCTCTGGTGTTACATGTAAGCCTCTGCTGTTCACACCTGCATTTCTTATACTCGTCCTCTCACTTGTGCCCATAGACGGCAGGTTCCCCCTGACGAGCAAACACCAAGCACAGCCTCTGCCTGTGGAACCGTCTCCTGCTCATCATCCTTCAACCCTCACCGCTCCCATCCTTCCCTAGGCAGTGACAGGGGATAAGCAGGCTTTAAGCTGCCACCACAGTTAATGCTTGTAGCTCTGGGGGGTCACGGCTCAGTCCCAGTGCACCTGGCAGCATCACAACCATCACACCAGCCGTGCACCCACAGCTATACAAGGTACAATTGCGTCCTGCTTGCAGAGCAGCCCCAAAAGTCTTCTGAGAATGGGAGGAGTGCTCTGCTCAGCCTGATGTTGTAAGACATTTCCATGAAGGCCTTTCTAGGATTCTTGGCATGTCAGTCAGTAGGGGTGGAGAAGGACAACCAGCCATGTACCTCACTGCTACTTGCTAACCTGGCTCCAGTCACCTCCTCCTCCTCCAACAGCTCAGAGCTGCTGGCTCAAGGACATCATCCTTCAGCACACAGCTCAGCTGCTTCTTGTGAAACTCTGGACTCCCACGAAATGAAGAGCAGTGCACATTTACAGATTAGAAGAGACGCTGTGAATGACTGCACATTGCATACTGGCGTGTAAGGGCAGAAGCATTACAGAAAGAGCAAGAATAATGGACACAACGCATTCCTTGCTCATGTTTTTGTACATCTATCTTTTTAATTATTGATGGCTGAAACACCGTGCTGTGCTGGCAGAAGCACTGCTGGAGAGGCTGTGAATTTATCCTTCTGTGGCTGAAGGCCTCACCTGCTCCTTGCCTGGACAGTGGAAAAAGGTTACCTTGTTTTGTGCATTACAGCAGATTGTCAATTAGGAAGTTCTGCTGCACCCTGACTGTGATTCCCGATGACCTTAGAGCATGGGACACTTGCAGCGTGCAGGGCTGGAAATCCTGCTCAGGATGGAAAAGGGCTCTTGCTGGCATTTTGGTGTCAGGGATAAATGACAAGGCACGAGGCTGAATTCACCAACCCAGACTATTCCCACAGCAGATCACTGGGGAAGGCAGAGCTCCCTCCCAAAGCGTAGGCTTGTGCTCTGTAATTAGACCATGGTCAGAACATCAAATTAAATGGAGATGCACAACCCCACACTTGGCAACAAGGTATAGCCTTCTATGCAGAGGTTTCATAGCTCAATGGAACAAAACAAAAACATCAAATTAAAAAAGTTCCAGACAATCCACTCTGTAATCTCTGAAGCTTTTACACCTCCTAAGGCAACACCACCAACCTCTGTATGAGTCTTTTCAAGCCTGATGCAATCCCTCCGAAAGGAAAATGCACAGAGCTGGGGCTGGGGAGCATTTGCTGCAGACAACCCTGGGGATTTGCCGAATTAGTCACGTATTCCCCCTGGATCACACTTTCTACAGAGAGAGGAGAGCTCTGTTGTTCGGCGGCAACAGTGTGTAGGAAGCAATGACAAGCACATCACCCCCAAAATTTTGGAACAAACATGCAAGCACACGTAGGAAATCGGGTGTTTAAATTTGTGGGAGTCTCTCTGATGTATTTATGGTTGTCAGCTAAAATGAAGCTGAGGGAAAAAGTAAATATGATGCAAAGACAAGGAGGAAGAGGGGTTTTGGAAGCCTGACAAGGAGGCAGTTGCAGTGGTGGGATGCTGCAAATGCCCATTGCTACCAGGGAACTGGCCATACCCCTGCAGAGGCTGGACACAGAGCAGGGAGGTTGAGAGGGAAGGCAGGACCAGAGGGTGCAGAGGGAAACCCATGCTCAGATTAATACAGCAAAGACGACAAACAAGCTAAATGATCTCTGCCGAGTCTGGGGATTAGTGACCTTCTGCTTAAGTCTTTTGCTCTTGAGAGAGGATTTGGGATAAAGCTCATTTCTTCAGAGCAATTTCTTTCTCAGCACGTGTGGCTAAGTCTGCTCGTACCTTTCCTGAAGACATGAAGGAAGGGAAGAAAAACATCTCTTTCATAGTTTCTTAGTCCTATTATATTTTAGGGGCAGGTGATGGAATTTAATATTCAGTATGAGAGCAAAATACAGCAGCCATGCTGCAGAGGTGGCTCCACACTTCAGCATTCAAGATGAAATGATAGACTTTCTCAGGCATCCTCTCATTTTGCACAGGCTGAGCTCACATTCACCATCTCCCTGCTCACAGAGGCTCAACTGGAGGAGAAACCTCCCAGCCAAGACCCCTACATGCTGCTGATTTTCCATCCCCAGGACTCAGAAGCTCCATATAGCTTGGAGGATGCATCAGCCTGTGCTGCCCGTCCGTGCCCCTGATAATGAGCCACAGGTCCCAGCCTCTGTGCCCCAATCCATCACTTTGCAGCAGGAAGATTGTTAATGTGATAAAAATAAAAAATAGAGGCAACAAATTCAACTCCACAATTGACTGGGGGCATTTTTTAGGTCAGTTGTAAGAAATCTGTTCCCTGAGATTGTATTTGGAGGCTGTGCTCTCCAGGACCACTGTGTTTGTTTTTCTCTGTGTAGTCAGTGCTGTTAATATTTTAACAAGGAGCTCCCACAGAAATGTTTGCCCCTTGGCCAAGGGCAAAGGGCCAGGATACATTTCCATTTGTTTTCCTATTAAAACAAAAATATTTTCTTATGAACATAACCAAGAGAAGGCCCTCCTAACACCAGGCAAAACAGCTGCTTACACTGAGCAGTGCTTTGTGTTGGCAGCACTTTTGCTTTGGGAAGGAGGTGAGGAAACAAAGCAAAACAGAGCAATCGATCTGTACAACCTGACATGCCCAGGAGGTAGGAGGGTAGTAAGAGAAAGCTTTCTGCGATGGCCAGGGATACTTTTCTTGGGGTAATTTCTCCTTGAGAAAATGGATGCATGAAGGAGACTGCTCTGCCGAGCAGCGGGTCAATCCACAATAACTTCCCAGGAAACAAGAGTCTATCACAGGCACAGAAACCTGAAAACCTTCCCTTCCTTCATCCTGCATGCTTTCATGTGCCCTAATGCCCTACTCTACCAAAGAATGGATTTATTGCCAAAAATTAAGCTTGAGGGCCCCAGCTGGTGAGCTGAGGAAGCACAGCCCAAGGCATGGTTTGTCACACCACAGATAACTGAGGATCAACTGAGGAGAAAATCACTATGGTCTGCAGCGAATCATGTAAAAGTAACCCTCGCTCACCATCCTCACAGCCTACCTTCCCCACATGCCAGTCAGAGCACCTGAAAGCATTGTGAGCACCTCACCAAGTAATACAGTGCTGCAAAATCATGCAGGTGCCCCAGAGACAAGCATGGCCACCAAAGTGGCTACGGAGAGCACAGGCACGCTCCTGTAGCAGTAGTATCTCACCATGACAGGGCAGGAAGCTGGCCCCATTGAAATGCAAAACTGGAGCATTGCACTTTAATATCAAAGAGTGGCTGCATTTGGGGAGTTTGTTGTCCAGACAAGGAAACGTTCCTATTGTGGGGATGGAAGCAAAGCAGGTTATGATATTAAAAAATAATGATAATAATAAAATGATTCAGTTCAAACTTCTGGGGAAGGGAGAGCTCAATAAAAAGTGCATTGAAACATCCGTTTTCAAACCACAGTGTCAAACTCTTGAGCAGCTCTAACCAGATGCAGTAAAAATACCCATTCTCCATTCCCATCCCCTCTGCTAATGTACCACACTGCATCTCCTCACAGCCAGAGCTCCCAGCACCTTCCTGAAGATTGCTGTTCAGAGCAGAATTGACCCTGAATACAGCCAGGGACTGCATACTGCACTTCCAGCACCAGCAAGGACTGTTTCAATACGGAGCCAAAGGTTTCATCCAAGTGTGCACATGGCCCGGCATGGTTATTGACTGCCGCAGGCAAGCTGCACAAACTGCTTTGCATATTTTGACACCTGTAATTTGGCTAGAAGTTCAGTATCATGCTCTGTAATCAGCTGCTAACACTTACAGAAAAGCAGGACGGTGTTCAGTATATCCATATATTATGCAACTAAGAATAGCACTGACCTGTTAGGAGGACCAAGGCATTACCTCCACACTCACAGCTGTCCTGGAGCATGCACATGTAGTTGTGGCGTGCAGAAGCAGCAAGCACTCAGGAAAGACCTTGTCTCTTCTGAAAGTCCCTAATTTAGGTAAAGTCAAAGCTTTGCCTTCAGTACAGACACTTTAAAGCTCATTCTCCATTGCACATCTGGTTTCTGAAGATCTTTCTCAGCATCTTCAAAGATTAACTGATTTTCCCTGACATTCGGCATGCCATATCTCGTGCTGGGGAGGAGGCCTAGCAAGTCCCCCAGGACAACTGGCTGAGGAGGAGAGACTAAGAAAAGGCCATGCAAAGGTACGGCTGTCAAAACATTTCTCTGTTCATTTTTTGGAAGCTACTCCAGCTTGTGGGTTAAAAAGAAAGCAGCCAGCTCTCTGACCGTATTTCCACACATGGCAATGTTTGGCCATTTCTGGAGCTGGGGAACATGATATTGTGAAGCAGTGGTTGGGTTTCCTCAATGACAAAATGATAATAGTATCTCATGTTTATACCACACTGTCATCACTTGAAATGTATATTACTTTGCTTTCTTCAACAACAGTTTAAATTTGGAAATCTATTCAGCAGTGATTTTAAAGATTAGATGTACGTAGTAGCTGTGTCCAACATTGCAGCTATGCTTGATGAAAGTCGTAATCAAATATTTCAAACTGAATGATATTCCTGACAAAATAATTCTTTTGCAATCCTCCCAGGACTTGCTCAATGAAGCCTCATTCACTCATGCTCAAGAAAAGGAAGGATTCATCTGTCATCTGGAGGAATACTAACAGCCTCCCTCCAGTGAATGCGTAATAGCCCAAAATGAGAGGAGTAGTTCCAAAATACATAGGAAGTTGTTGTCTGGGGAAAAATAACCCATGTGTTTTGGAGACACAGTTATATAGACAGAAGATAAATAAATATGCAGAGTTTTGACTAACCTTTATTCAGTACTTCAATACAGCTCATTTCCCTGCAATTGTATTTGATAGACACACAATTTGCTAACTCTGAAGAGAGCAATCATTTTCCCTCAGTCACTAACATCACCAAAAATGCCACCACCTACATCATTCCTCTCTAATATAATAATACGCTGTTAAGCAAAGACCTTTGATGATTACATTACTGCGTAGTGTTTCCCTAAGTGAAAAGAAACAAAAAAGAAACAAGCTCAGCAATAATCAACCTGTTTCTACTGTTTTCATGGCAATCAGGTGGAGTTTGAATAAACAGTGTTTTTTTTTTTAAGAAGTCAAACTGGATTCAGCTTCCCTAGCAGGGAGTGACAGATGAGTGGTATCCTCCAATTTGTGCTCCTGTGCTCTTACTGCTCTTGTGCACAGTGCCTGACCCTGTCACTGCTTTGGGAGCTGAAGACCTGTAGGCACAGGACCTGCCCCAGGCAGTGCACAAAGAGCCTTCCACAAGGAATAATTTGTGCACAGCAATTGCAAAAGATGGGTTAGTTGAGGTGCAAAGCTATTACTGATTGTGGAAGAAAAAAAAAAAAAAAAAGAGTGGATAGTTTAATTCTAAAATTCAAGTTGCTTGAATATATAAAAAAAAAAAAAAAATCATATCTGGGGGGATTTTTTTAAGGCAATCTGTCTGCAGCTGCCCAACCTGTTGCAGCCCCAGCCATCTGTCCCTGCATCCTCTAGAGACTGACTGCCTCCACAAGAGGGCCTACAGAAGGGACCACGCACCTTTACCTGTCCTCTCCCATTGTCCAGCACATTGACTTAGCCCCTTGGCACATGGCAGGAGGGAGCTGGAGATGACCTGAAGCCCATGTACATGCTCACATTTCTGCCAACCCCACTCACATTCCTGCTCAACCCCCAGGAAAGAGGCAGAGTCATGAGACCCTCTGCTCAGCGCCCAGGGTCCCCAAGTACGTGCCAAATTCCCACCTGCTGTGGAGGTAAATCAGCAGATTTCTTAAAACACCAGTGTATACCACAACACATTCACCAGGCAGGATGGGGTTCCCTTGGCACACTTGGTGGGTGAGCAATAAATCAGAGCTTTCATTTGGCCAATCTAGCCCAGTGTTTTGGGAGCTACAGCACTCAACAGCCCTTCGTATTGACCTGGAAGAGTTTCTCAAGCAGCCAGAGAGTGATTGGGTAGACAGAAATTGAGCCAGGACTACCAGGTGTCTCCATTCAGTGTGCTGTCCGGCTCTGACAGCTTAAAGAACCACATGGAAAAGCCTCTCCTTCTGCCACCATAGAAGCAATACAGAAATACTCTAGGATAGCTGCTGCTTTGAAGCAGGTTTCCCAAAGGGCAAACTGATGTTGACTTTCAGCCTATTATAAACCTATGCAAAACTGTCTCTGCTTTGAGCACCCCGAAAAAGGACACCCAAAGCATCCTGGAGCAGATCAGAACAAGGTGGTATGCAGGGTTGGGACTACCAGGCAGGTCCCAAAGAAGTAAAACCAAACACCACACCGAGAGCATCCTCAAGGTCCCAAACTGTCATCTGTCAACAGCACCTTTCTCCAATCACACTTAACAGTAAGTTAGGCAAGAATGCTTTGGATGCTGAAAACAAATCAGGTTTTGAGTAAAACATGTCCTAAATTTTGACCTAAGTTGGATGTAGAGGACTCTAAAGTAGTATCTTAAGAAGAATGACACTGAGCCCATACCATCAAAAAGTAGGAATTCTGCCTTTGTAATGGCAAAAAAAAAGATATCTCAACTAGGGAAATGGAGCACATGGTTCTCATTAGTAACAGCCACAGCTTGCTGGTCTAGTAACAGAGCTTTCAGAAAGGAACAAACCCAAAATGAAGCCTTCAGGGATAGGATAATAAGAACTGATATCTAAACACTTTGGACTCCATTGGGTATTATCTTTCTTTCTGCATTAACAACAAGATAACATTATTGCTGGCCTCTGAAACCGGTTCCTTTGGATTTTAGGAAGAGACATCTGGCAAAGGGAAAGCAGCACACTAACCCCTTTTTGCCACAAAACCTCTCAAATATGGGGGTGCGAGTGATCATCTGGCTTGCAGTCACAGTGCTAACATTTAAACACTCATTGAATTACAGGCTTGACCTTAACAAAGGATTATTATCACACCTGCAAAGCAACAGCCAGGTTCACCTTCCCAGCATTCACAGATGGAGGAGTGACTGCTTTTGTTCTGCCACATGGCAGGTTCGGGAGGAATGGTCACCCCAAATCGCAGCTGCAGACCCACTCATAGGGCCAGAGGATGTTCACTGCCTATTGGGAGCAAAGGCTGTGCATTTTGCAGAATTATAACTTGCAAACATTACCAAGACCGTTGTGGTTTGCAAGCCTGATGACTGAAGCATCAAATAAATAACCAATGAGCATGTCTACCAGCCCACAACGAGCAAAGCTGGGCCGTAACAGATTTTACAGCATGCAGCAATTGAAAGAAAAAAAAGAAAGAATAATCTGTATCATTGTGAGAACCTTCAATTCTGATTTGAACTCTTAAAGGTTGCAGGTTTTCTGGGACAAGAAACAGCAAAAGAGAGCAAATGAAATAAAATCAAATGGAATTTATTAAAATGAAGTTATTTCAATCTGGTAAACATAAAAATGTCTTGCTTTGAAAAAGTCTCAGACAACATTCAGCTGTCAAAAAGCTTTCCTCAATTCAAATGATTCAAGAAAAATAAGATGCACCAGCAAAATAACAGATTCCAGTGCTGCTGAGTGTGTATTCATTTTTATTTAAAAAAAAAAAAAAAAAGAAAAAGAAAAAAGAAAAAAGAAAAAAGAAAAAAGAAAAAAAGGCTTATCCAAACCCAGGAAGAATCCTGCCTTAGTGGAGACCCTCTGATGCTTACAATGCACTATTTTGTTGACACAATGACCCCTCAAACATTTCCAGTGGATGTGCAAGTAACAGATGTAGGCTAGTTATTGATTTGCTTTTGTTACTTAATTTCTGTGGATTCCTAAGAAGGAAACCACAGCTCTCACAGAGGCTGGAAAGCAAAGGTCAAAACCTCTGCTCTCAGACTCAAGTCAGCACCAGCCGTGACTTGCACCACATGCTGCAAGAGCCACACACCAGGGACTGCTCTTCCACCCTTACCTTGCACCAGTGACGTCCACGCCGACCATCAACTGCCCATTCAGAGAGAGGATCTCGTCCTTCAGGCGCAGCCTCCCACACTTCCCAGCTGGGCTGTTTTTCTTCAAGTCCGTCACCCAGATGCACCCAACATCAAGCACGGGCCCCTTATTCCCCTTTCTCTTCTTCCCTCCCCGCCGCTTCTCTCCATAGTCCCCCAGGGCGGGGATGTTCCCAAAGCTCAAACCCAGAACCTCAGTTTTCCGCATCTCCTGGGCCAGGTAGACAGTGCAGATCTCCATATCCGAAGCCACGCTGTCCGTCGCCTGCAGTTTGCTCTCGTCCACCGAGAAGTTGAGCTGGATGTACTCGCTCAGCTTTTGGACCGCCGCACGGCACAGCCTCTGCTCGGCCCCCTCGGCCCCCTCCCGCCGGCTGTTCTGCAGCCACTGCCACAGCAGGGGGAGGAAGACCCCCGCGTTGTCCTGCGTGATGGGCATCGCCGTCCCCGGGCATCCCCTCATCGGCTCCCCAGACTGCAGCTCAGCTGCCCACCACGGCCCCCTGGGCCTCCTGGGGCCATGCTAGAGCAGGGGTGGATGCCCAAAGCAAGCCCCATCTAATCTCGCAGGGACAGTTTTGGGGTTCTCTTTGACGACAAGCACAAGGCAGGAGGTTTCGTGCGGCCACGCCACTGCTTGCCCCACAGAGGGGTCCGTGGATGAAGCACTGGGGAGCTTCTGTCTTTCTACACCTTGCTGTCGGGGTCTCTACTCCACCAGGAACAACATCTCCTTCCCACCACAGTCATCGCAGCAGCTTGTCCTGCAAGGGGAAACAGCACGGTTAGGAGTGCCAAAAATGTTGCAGGTATCCAGCAGCCCCAGCCCACAATCCCGCCTGGGACAGGACCCCAAAGCCACGCTTGCACAGCCGAAGCCGCTCTCCTTCTGTGATTTACCACTTGAGGGCACCAACTGCTCTTCTCAGCAAGGGAATAAAAGGTCACCATTAGCTCCTGACCTCCCCAACAAGACAGAGAATTAACAGTCCTACAGAAAGTCCAAGAAAATCTGCTTTGCCAGGGTGCACGGCCTGACACGGGTCTCACCATCACTGGTTGATGCCGAAGAACAGGCAACAGGGTCTTTCTCTTACTGGCATGCAGCTAGTAACCCTGCTAGTAACTACACCTACCCCGCAAACAAAGCATCTAAGGGACGTGGCTGCCCATTTCCCCAGCACAAGGAGAGCTGTGTGGGTGAATTACCCTGTTTTCTACATGGGTCAGAGAGGAAGAGACATGCAAGCAGCCAGCAGGCAGCCAGAGCTGGAGGTTAGCGCACAAGAGGGTGAGAAAGGTTTTCATCTAGGATTATTAGGATCTATGAAATAAGGAAAAACCCTGACATGAGTCAAGTCTGGCTGACCAGTTTCTTTCAGGAGTGATTCTCTAGCAGCATATGCTGCTCAGCAAACTGTACTCCAGACAGGTAGAAGAAAGCAACAGCTTCGAGCCAGCAGTCTGCAGGCCTTGCAGGTGGAAGATGCTGCTGCCCCACGAGGTGGATGCAGGGCTTGAGTCAGGCAGAAGAGCCTGTAGCAACAGTCCACAACTCCACGAGCACAAGTCTTTATAAGAAAGACTCTTACAAGATGCTGCAGTCCAAAAGCTGGATCCGAAGCGTTGCTGAAACACTACCAAGGCATGCCCACCTCTCTGACCACACGGCACCACCATACAGTGACCCAAAGATGCTCAAGCAGGAATAGGGACAGGGACAACACATCAGGGCCATGCGTGATGCTCCTAAGAGGGCCCATCAGCCACAGGGTGAGGTTACAAAAACATCTGAGCAAGGATGGACGCTACCTCGAGAAGGCAGAACTGTCCCACTGCTTAGTGACAGGGACTTGTGAGTTAGGCTCAGGGTAGGACACAGGAAGGGACAAAATACAGAGGAAAGGATAAAGACAGAAGGAGCCTGGGCATAGTTCTAAACAGCAGGGGTGATAATGCAGCTGCAGATGGACCAGGAAACACAGTTAAGCACTCTGAATATCTTAGACAGCTAATGCAATATTGGTGAATATATTACTTTTAACACAGAACTTAGACCTTCACTAAAATCTCAGACTAAAGTGGGCACAATAAATCCCCCAAACCAAGGAGGCTGAATGGGTCAGGCAACCAGATAACAACTGACTCGATGGTAATGGGAGAGTACAAGCATGAGATATCTGCCAGGAAAGTAACGCAGCAGAACACAGAGTGTCCTGGTGCCTTAGGAGCAGCATCCTCACATAACTGATAGGTCAAGTAATCAGCGGGGAAGTGCCTCCAGAGAGGGACGTGTTGGGGGTAAAAAGATGGAAGGAAACTCATGTAGAAGTGACTGTGAAATGATGAAATCTGCCATACGCAAGGGATTGCAAACAGCAAAATAGAAATGCCTGGCTTCTGTACATTAGGAAAAAAAAAAAAGAAAAAAAAAAGAGAGAGAGAGAAAGCTAGGCAAAATTCATGCAGTAAAGTTTAAAGGAAAAGAAATCAAGGTGAGCTGTAGTTTCTCGAAGAAACAATATTTCATGCTCTAAAGGCACAGGCACAATAACATTTCAATGCAAAAGAAGGATCAGAAGACTTGGCAGCATCATGAGCTCTATGTTTACCTCAAAGACAAGAAGAAAGAACACTAAAAGGTTACTGAGCAGGAATTTAAAAAATAGTACGAACACAGGCAGAAATATTGGGAACATCAGGGCACAAAAATGAAATGAAACTTGCAAAAGATTAAAAAAAAAAAGATTTTATTACCCTTTTTATATATATGAATACCAAGAAGGCAGCCTGAAAAAAGTGTTGCTCAGATAGAGGGAAAGTTATTGAAAAGTGACACCAAAAGAGGCAATGTTGTTTTGATTTTTGCTTTAGTCCTTGTTAAAATCGCCTGCTATGCACAGGGGATTAGTACAGCTAGCACTATGAAACATTATCACAACAAAGGTACACTGTCCTCTTCTCTCCCTGTTCCAGCATGAGATCAGTCCCCTGCCCAAGTCAGATATTTCCAGCCCAACAGGGTGGGCCAAGCCCTACAGAACCAGCTGAAGCAATCTCAGATACCTCCCTTCTGGTCACCTGTGACAGCTCAGACAGGTAAGGTGCCAAAAGTTAGGAAAAATGAAAGTGCAGTGCCTGTCTTCAAGGGCAGAAAGAGAAGCAGCAAAACAATGCTGTATCAGTCAGTCTAGCTTCAATTCTCCAAGAAACTCTGAAACAATCAAAAAAAAACAGTTTGCATGTTCATGGAAGATAACAAAAATGTAAGCACCAGCAGATATAGAAGAGACATGAAAAAAAAAACGTATCAAACCAAATTAATTTCTTTTCATAATAGAGGAGTTGTTAGATGTCATTTATCTGAGCTTTAATATAGCTTTTGACACTGTCTCAAACAACTTTCTCATAAATAAACTACAGAAACATGATTAAATGAGACTACTATAAAGCCATGCCCAGGGAGTAGTTATTAATGGTATGCTGTGAAAACAGAAGGACACCATGAGCAGAGCTCTGCAGGATCTATATAGTCTCGTTCTGCTCAGCATATTCATTACTGACCTGGACGATAAAAGACAGTACACTTATTAAATCTGCAGATTACACAAGGCTGGGAGTGACTGCAGACACATTGGAGAACAGTATTAGAATCCAAAATGATCTTGGCAAAAATTAAAAAAGAAAGGTTCTCTAAAAATTGGGATAAAGTTCAGCAAGAACAAGTGCAAAGTACTATAAAGGGAAAGCCACACACAGAGTTGGCTAGGCAGCAAATCTTTGGGAAGAGTTGCAGGGTTTATAGTGAATCATACATGTCAGCACAGTCTGGTTGCTGTGGCAAAAAAAAAAAAAAAAAAAAAAAAAAGATCACTGTCATGGGATTTGCCGAAAGGGATGAAGCCTGTCAGGCTGTGATGCACCTCTGCAGCCTCACGCAGGGCTGGGAAGGTCGCAACAGCAAACTGCCCAGTTGGAGTGGAGTGACGATCAGTCTAGAAAATGTGACTTACTAAGAAACACAAGAAATTAGGACCAGGTAGGCTAAAAAGCAAAAATCGTCTCAGGTGGAATGTGAGAACACAAGTTAAAACTCTTCAGAAGCCTAAAAATGCCCCAAAATTACAGGTGGGAAAAAGCAGCCTATTCCCCCTGTCCAGACAGAGTAACAGGCATGAATTACTTCAGGGTAGGTTTAGGTTAGTGGTTGGGTAACACCGATAAAGAATGCTGAGGCACAAGAGGATGCTGTCTTGGGTGGAGTCTCCTGGTCTCTATGGTGGGTTACACAAATATCTGAGAGGAGCTAAGGTTGGAGTCAGTCCTGTCTCGGGCTGTGGGACAAACTAGATCCCTCCATTTCAGTCCCTCCTACGTTTTTCCTTTCAGCATCATTTTCTGTCTTAACAAGAATAGTGTGAGAGCTAATAAAATGGGTAACATCCAGCGCCTTATAACATCACCCTTATGACTGCTTCAATGGCAAACGTTGGCATGGCCTCCAGTAACCACAGGGTTCAAAACCATTCAAGCTCCGGAAGTGATCAGACCAGCTCAGACAATGAAACCCTTTTTGGCCTAATAATTTAAGGAGTTTTCTTCTTGGCTGTCTGATTTTAACACTGGTGACATGTTATGGGCTGCTCTTTGCAAACTGTCCCCAGACTTAAGGCACTGCCCCAGTGCCCAATGAATTAGGAAACCCTGAAAGCGTCTCAGTTTTAGCTCCCGTCTCCCAAACCCCTGTGTGTTGGCTTGACACTGACTCAGCTTTGGTGCTGCAGTCAGACAAGGAGCATGGGGCATTCAGGGGCATCTGCACCCCACATAAGGCTCATCCATCATTCATTTAGCGGCATTGCTGGAGGACTCTCCCCACACGCTCCTCCTGAGACAGGATGATGAAAACAAGGGCCCACTCCAGGTCCCCAGAGGCAGGCAGCCTTCAAAACACCATTCCTCCACCCCGCTGCGGGTTGCCCGTCTACGCCCCTGAGCTCACTGCAGAGCCATGGCAGACACGATAATCATGTAGGTAATTACACGGCACTTTCAAGGGATTTCATCTTCTCAAACAAAACCTTCTGGCTCTGGAAAAAAGACTCTGACAGGCATAGATAGGAAACACTCCTTCCAGATGAAATAGGCTGTGCAGGGAGGCCTCAGGGAGCCCCGTGCTCTGCGAATTCAGGCTCAGTGTCTGAGCTGAACACCTCTCTGCTGGCGAGGACAGCAGCTCCAGTGCTGATATAAGAGAAAAATAGAAAGGTGGCAAATTGTTCTTCAAAGGAAAAAACAGATCTGCCTGATGAAAACAGCCAACTCAGAACTAAGATGAAATTGATTCTTGCTCGACTTCTGCAGAAATTGAGTCAAGACACGTGAGAAAATTTACTGGAGTTACCACCACCTTGCTTGCTCTCTGTGGGTGACAGACCTGCCTCACACGTAGTATACAATCCAAATATAAAAGACTGCCTTTATGCCCACTGTGGCATTGACACTTACATGGAGTAAATGAGGCCAGTGCTGGGACAAACAGCCCTGTGGGGACACAACTCCCTGCACTGCCCAGGAGCCCCTGTTCCTGGGGACAACTCTCCACTGAAGAGATCTTGTCCTTACTGCTCTGACTCCTTCTGGGTCTACTGATTGCCACTCTCTGGTCAATGATTTAATCTCACAGCCTACCTGCCTCTTCCCAAAGACCTGCCACCACCACCCAGCAAGCAGAGGAGCCTGGTCCCTCCCTCACAAGGGACCTGCTGGACATCATCAAATCCAGTCCCTGGCTATCACCCCTCTCTCACCCTCTATCCAATAAAGCTCATCCAATTTTAACTTGAAGTAATGAGGTTTTACACCTCTGTTATTTTGCTGGAAAGATGTCCAACCACACCGTATAGTTGGAAACGATGTGTAATTTAACTTAAATCTATTCATAATCAGTTTATACCCACAGACGTAGGTTATACAGCTCTCTGCGCTTCTCTGTGTTTATCAGCTCTTCTCACCTTCATCCTTGGAGCATTTACAGCCTGAAAAATTAGCCTTTACCTACCATTCTTCCACCCACATAAGATGTGCTCCCAAGGGCTCAAATACCACCCACATAAATGAACTGGATATCTTGTTCTTTATTTCCCAGAGAAAGGTTTTAGTTATGACTCAGGAACTAACAACCCTTCTTCTCAATCTCCAGCTTTTTGGTTCAAGACACTGAGTTAAACACAGGGGACAGAAGAGAAGAGGGGTTCCTTTTTTCAGTCTTTCTTAAGGAAGGGTCAACCTAAATCATTGGTTATAGAAGAATATGAATACTTTCTTGAAATTAGTTGAGGCTGGAATTGTCAAAAAGCATATATGGATATTCAGAGCAAAACAACTTTTTTTTTTTTCAACAAACTGAGCTGTTTCTTCCTACATCAGCCTCCTCAAAGGAGTAATATAAAGTATCTGCAATAATCACTTTCTTGTAGGGGGGAAGGAAATAAAGAGGGTCATTAAAATGTCCCATTACCGATTTTTAAAAGGTGATTTGTGCAAATGGCTAACACACAATCCTCCAGGATAACCCCTCAGGCATTTCTAGCTGAGCCTAAACTTCCAGAAAAACATACATACAGTTATTCTAAAAATTCCTTTTATCCCCTGAGTGATATCACTTTATAATTGCTTAAAAGGTTATGTTTGAAAGACAGTGTTAGTCTTTCATATACAGATAAAGGCATTGTACTTGTTTTCTCAAAGTCATCTGTGCATTCCTGTACCAGAGAAATAAGTTCACCACCAGCAAAAGACATTCATTTACTATTTTTTATTCAAGCATAGCTTTCATTTCTTTTACTTTTTAATTAGCAACTAATAGAAAAAAGAAAAAAAAAAAAGGAAAAAAAAAAAAAGGAAAAAAAAAGGAAAAAAAAAGTAACAACGGGGAAAATTCACCTAGGAACTGAATAGAGACTTTTCACTACAAGACGTGCCATTGCTGAAAGACAGTTTTACTGTAACTGTCCTTCAGTGACAAAACTGAATCTCTTTTATTCTGGATTACCCAGTGGCACAAATCAGATACAGGCACACGGTTATGTTTCTGCTGAATTCGCCAGAGTGCACAGTTACAGGTCAGCTCTATGCTATCCATAGGAATACTACTGATATTTGACCTGGCATAAAAATTTATATCTTACGCTGGCAGGCTTTAGGAGTTCTTGAGCAAATTTGAATTGACAGTGAGTTTTATAGCAGTCAGCATATTGTATCTCATGGCCTCAATGCTTTGAATCCAGCTGTAGGAGCCCTAAAGCTGGATTTATAGCACAGTCAAACCACAGCCTTGGGTTTGACCTCAACACCAGTAACCAACAGGAACACAGGGACATGACAATTGGGATATCTGTTCCCTAACATCAGCTGAATTCCCATCTGGGTTCATCTCCTCAGGCTCCCTTTCTGGCCAATAAAGAGAAACGGACACTGTCAGGAAATGGTTATCTGACCTGTTATAGATACTTACTTTCAGGCAAGATGCATGATCTCTTGCAGGTGCACTTTCTACTCCACTGCCTGAAAAAAATGTGTGGCTAACTCAAATAGAGGTATCTGAATATGATGTGATGAATCCCACTCTGTGACATGTCGATAACCAGTCAAGCTGGACACAGAAAAATGGTATAGCATAGCTAAATAAATGCAGTGGCAAACTTTCTATCAACTTTTGCAGAAAGGTTCCCCACAATGCCTTCTTCGCTGTTCTGATTTTCAAGTATTTGACTAAATCAAAAATCAAAAGACTTGCGCAAACATCTAGACTACCTAAATCAACCCTAGTAATTGCTGGGATGTTTACAGTATCAGCCCAAGCAAGCCCTGAGAACAAAGAACAGTTCACAAAGAGGACACCGACATAGGCAAGAGCAGAAATGCAAAGCTCATGCAGGAAATGCTGCACAGCAAAAGGGGCCCAAAAAAGTTAGGTAAAAACCATGCCTTATACTTGGATTTGTTTTGGAAACCTCACCACCAGTACAACAGTGCACAGCATGGCTCTCTACACTAGGTATTTTTTGTGCAATCATAGTATCTGAGCCACTGGAAGTTAGTAAAATCCTTAGTTAAGGTAATGTGATAACCCCCATTTTTATTGTGAGGGAAGAGAGCTACAAAAAGGCTACTGAGTGCATCCTACAGAGCCTTACATAAAGCCTTCCTGTAGCCATAATCCCACTGGAAAAATTGGTAAGTGTCATTTGTGTCTCTGCCAAGCCAGAGGTTGCAGTGCTGGGACACCACATCCTCTTGCTGAGCACCAATACTGCCTAAGACATCTTGCATGAGCGTGAGCATCCCTCCTGACCTCTCCCTACCATCCTACCTGTGGGTGGGCTGCTCGGCTGTGTGGGAGGTGATCAGGGTGAGGCTGTCCTGTGGGAAGGGAGCGAGGCTCCCCTAAATTTGCCCTCCCCCAGTCCCAGAGCCTGGCAGCTCTTCCATAGCTGCATGGGCTTGGAATAACAAAATCCCAGCGTGCTGATGTGCACGTGTCCATGTCCATACAATTCTACATCGCTGCTCTCCCAGCTTCTTTCTTTCCCCCACAATATTCATGGACATTTTCTTTTGACTTCAGTCACAGCTTTACACATATTCTAGATGTGAGAGTCCCTATAAGCAAGTTCCCACATAGAGACATTTCCACAACGTGTTAAAGACCTGACCAACAGCAGAGAAACTGCAGACTCTGAAACATGAACACAGCTGATGTAGCATCCTTATGGCTACTGGGCCAATGAAATTATACCATAATTCAGGGCTACCCTGAAAAGGAGTTTCACTAGACCAGGAACATTTTGTGATTTTACTGATATCATTAAATTATAAATAGGTGAATATTGAAAAATACTTGCTATTTGCTGTACATCAGTGAATGAGAGCTCAACCAAAGCCCCTGTCTGCCACACTGAAATAAGGCAGCTCTAGCTCTTCCCTCACTGCTTATTACTGGACCTCTGCCTTTGCTGAAGTCACTGGTGTCTCCCTGGGGACAAGTGCGACAGCTTTTGGGATGGTGGGCAATCATTCAGGAAGCCCCGCTCTGAAATCAAAGAAAGCCAAATCCAGTTGTGTTGCACATGGCAAGAAAATGCTGGACTGGGGGCACGATGGTGCAGCTTTGCTGTTTTAGGTCTTTTATGCCTTAAACAACAACTGGGTTGTTTGACCTCTTCAGCTTGGCAAAGAGATCTTCAGAACATACTTTTCAACCTGCCAAAACTGCTGTGGTGTGAGAGGAGATCCAGGGGCAAACACAGTGAGCTTTGAAGCAGCAGAGACAGCCTGGCTCGAACCGAAGGGCTGTATTTTCCATGATCATTCAGATGAATTAAAAAGAAGACGGCAGGAGAGGAAGCATCCGTCTGGACATCCATTATTAATGAGAGGATCAAATCTAAAACTCTTTCTGACACTGATACAGAAGCCCTTTAGTATGATCAAATTATTCTCTTCAGTACTCACCCTCGTTTTACACAAACTGTCTCCAACAGCCAGCCTCTTCTCCACGTCCAGGTCAGGTGGGACAATGGAAAAGATTTTGCAATTTCTACATGACTTCTTAAATCTTTCCAATATACTTTTATGCTGAACTTACTTTAAGTATTGAAGAAAGGCAGGCCTGCCTTTTCACATTCATTTAAAACAGAATGAAATAACTTATTTCAAAGACAAGACTTAAAATCATCTAATTTTCATGTAATCTAATTCCCAGACTATATCAAAGCAAGAGTCTACAGCTGCCAGATATTGAAAAATATCTGTCTATCTACAGACCCTTAAAGACTACTCCGTTTTGTAGCAGAACAGAAAAAGCTCACTTGAATGATGGAAGAGCTATATTTAAAGATTTTCTTGAAGAATGGCACCCATACCACACTCCAATTGTTCAGCATCCTCTGTAAGCCAACATGCCTAATCATCCTTTGGATCTCTTCCACTTGCTGAAACATTCAGAGCTGGTGCTGGGAAGCTCCACTGTGAATTTTCAGAGTATTCATGATTCATTTCTGACATCATTTATAGAAACAACAAAAAAAAAAAAGAGTAACATAATTAAAGTCAGTGATGCTTTTCTGGATTTACTTTGCAGTTGTGTAACCACAACAGAAATCTAATTTTAAGTATGCAGATTCTTAGAAACATCCGCTTACCAAGTTTTAAAATAGCATAGCTCTCTCACACATACATATGCACACAGAGAACTAGCCAAAACTACAGGCATACAATATAAATAACAAGGTTAGATTTTAAATTTACATTTAAGCACACAAAAAAATGACCCATTTTTCTAAAGCCCTCACTCATGTCACCCACTCCTACATGATGTTGAAATAAGCATTCATCTACACCTCAGTGGTCACAAAACCAAATTCCTCATTTGCAAGGCTTTCTGAAGAAGCAGACTGAGCTTTCATGTAACATATTGAACACTTCTATAGCAATTTACTGCACACACTAGTTCTTTCTGAACATAACACGTTAAGTAAGACAAAAAAGATTTTCTGTATCTGTAATTATTTTTAAATGCTTCCACTTTTCCCTAAACCTTCCTGTGGGAAAGACATCTCCAATAATTATTCATAAAACAAGAAAATGCAAATAACATGTTCAGTTTGGACCACATTGTCTGCAGGAGTCATGAATCCAGAATTACAAACAAACCACAAACATCTGATGTTCTAATACTGTGACTCTATATAAAAAAACAAATGAGCCTAACAATTTTTTTTAAATTAAATTTTGATAAACACCACGAAAACATACAGCTTAAAACCCTGTACACTGAATGCAGTTGGAAGATGGACTGCTGTGATTTTACTATGTTACTGGAAAGGCCACAATTTTAATAATAATAATAAAAAAAAAAAAAAGTCTGTTTTATAAAAAAAAAAAAGTTTATAAAACTGTTTTATATTATCTCTTAACTGTGAATTAAGACATGGAAAATTATTTCCAGATTTAACAAGACAGATTTCCATATCAGTATTTCCACAATCTATTAATCAGCTCTAACCAGATCTGAGCATTGGAAATAATTAAACATCAGCCTGCTGTGAGTGTTCCCAGACAATCGTGTCAAGCAGAGCATACGAAAGGACTTTCCACGAAGACCTTTCTTGTCTCAGCTCTGTTAGATGTTGTAACACCTTACTAATCACTAATCATCACCAATGATCTCTTCCTTCCCTAGTAAACTGCACCTCTGTTAAAGGTAAGGATGTTCGGATAGCAATTTAAATCTCTACTCCCCATCACGTATATCCACCTGGAAGCAATAAACACATTTGCCTTCAACACTAGATAGCCACGCTTTCTCTGTGAGGAGTCAGTTTAGCTGTGTGAAGCATTTCAACGCGTTGGCAGAGCTCAGCTTCCTGACAGGCAAGCGGGAAGCCAACGACCCATCATGATCCTAGGGAGGGCATCTCCGAAACCAGGGCATCTCCTTGACCACAGCCAGTAGTAAGGTGCACCCCGAGTGGTGGATTTCCACAGCTGGCGGTGAGCTTCTGCACCCTGCAGTTATAGTTTAGCTCCTATTCCCTCTGTCAAGTTGATGTAGTGGGTCTTCAGGTGCAAAAGGTTTGTCTGTGACCTCTGAGGGACACAAGCCACTGAATCATAACCCTGTCCTCTTAACCTCCAGGTGAACTACAGCAGCCTCCCGAAGCGTGCATGCCAGACCGCATTTTTCTTTCCCAAACTGAAGGGTAACCTGCCTGGTAGAAACTTGCAGCAGGCAGCGAGCTGTCACCTCTCGGAGACACAACGCTGCTGATGCTGGCTCTGACCACAGCACTTTTATTTCCCCTCAGACAGGCCTCTCAGAGCAGGAAGCTGGGAGCTTCTCCCCTGGCCGGGCCTACTCCTGATGCCATGCGCCATCAGGCCCACCTGGCACCATACCATCATCACCCCCCTGCACATCACTGGACCTCAAGCCACCTCGTGATCATGGGGAGCAAAAATGCTTTTCTTGGACAAGGTAGCATCGCAGGTTTGGACATGGACAAATTTTATGGTTGCTTCTGTGGTTTCACACAACCGAGCCCAGGATGCTCTTCTGGCACCAGCAATAGCTGGGCAGGGTGAAACACTGCGGCCTTTGGTCCGGTTTCTCTCAGATTATTTTTTTCTGTCTTATTGAAAATTATCTATTCAGAAAAAGGAGGGGAGAGTGCAGGCTAGAGACAGAGCAAGTTTAGCTTGTTGGAACGTGCTTTTGGCAACCACCAAGTATTTTCTGCCAGGAGTGTAGGACCTACACCCAACCACTAGAGCCTGTGCTCCCAGGATAACTTGAGGAGACGATTGTCTCCTGGAAGCCTCCCTGCAAGCTTCAGCGGAGTCCAGATGCCACAACCCAGATCACATTGCGCAGACAGCTAGGAAACTGTGCTCTTCAGGGACTCCTGTTACCACCATATACTGGTTAGGAGACTCATTTTTCACCCATTCATGCTAACTGGCTACATACGATCTCACAAAATCTTCACGCAGTCCGGGACAGAGGTTTCAAGCACAGAAGTCATTGGCATGGTAGTGCTCATGTATCCCTTTGGTGCTTTCAAATACTTCAGTGCTGAATTAATCCCCAGTTAAAAATGCATAAATAAATGTTATGGTTTATAAGTAATGATTCAGTGCTTTACCCAACCGTGTGTTTTTATGCAGTCATCATCTCTGTAAAGACAAGGAGCAAAGCCTGGAAAGCAAAGTCTTGCCTTTGGGCATTTTAAATATTCAAGTTTCTGAGCCAATGTTCTTACTACACTGAAAAAAAAAAAAAAAAGAAAAAAAAAAAGAAAAGAGCAAGTCCATTTGGAGTAAACACACATAATAATCTTTACCATGCCATACACCACTGTTACATTAACCATACCCTGGACTTACAGAAACATCAGATGCACTTTTAAGTATCATGCCGTTCAGATGTGTGTAACAGCAGATCCTATTTAAATTAAGTCAGGCAGGCTTTCCAAGTCATGGCAAAGATTTAAGAACATGCAACAAGCTGACCCTCCCACATAAGCCCTCATCATAATCATTCTTTGTAACAGGATATAACCACTAAAAGAAAAAGATACAAAACAGAATGACCACACACCCCTGTTTTCCCCCCCAGCCTTCTACTATTAAGTTTGAGCTTCTAAGTCAGCCATTAACCACTGAGCCTCATTTAAACCAAACAGACTTTTCAAAACAAAAAAAGTGCTACTTCAATTTTGGACTTGAGCATTATAAATTAAGTACACATTTTTGTTTGGTTTTTAAGAAAAAAAAGCAAGAGCACTGTAGACAAAAATCTACATATTGAAAACTAAAGTCACAGCCCCTCAAACACTTGAGCAGCTATGTAATTTTGCTCATATTAGCAGACTTATCATGCACTTAAAAATACACTTGGGATCAGGAACTAAACATATCTATTGTCACTAGAATATTCCCAGGCACTGTTTGATGCGTATTCAATACTCTATATGTACCTTGGCGCAAGAAAATCTATCCCACCTCTTTATTTTTGAGAACACTTTTCTTACACATTCACTTCAAAATCTCTCCAGAAACAGCAGTCCAAGCAAGACACTGAGATCCTGCCAAAGGGAGACATTTGATAGCCACATCACTGCACGATGTATCTGAGCAAAATTTAAGTTTTACTGCTGTGATGATTACCATTTCATTATGA
Organism: Anas platyrhynchos; assembly: GCF_047663525.1. Taxonomy (NCBI): domain Eukaryota; kingdom Metazoa; phylum Chordata; class Aves; order Anseriformes; family Anatidae; genus Anas; species Anas platyrhynchos. The sequence continues at coordinate 11,244,435 of NC_092621.1, forward strand.
GCAACCCCCAGGCAGGGAAGACCTGGTGCCAACAAGACAAACAACAGAGAGAAGCACTGCAGAAAGAACCTCTCTTCCCAAGCAGGAAAGCATGGGATGAGTTGGAAGCAAGCGCTGACAGCCTGGCAGACTGGGAAGCCAGAGCATGACAAAGGGTTGCTCTTCTCACCTTGCAATGGACGGGGCTGCTACACTCATCCCTGTTTTGTAAGCCCAATGTTCTCCTCTTTCATCAACAAACAAGCATGGACCTGATTAAATAGCATCACTTTTAAAAGAGTTGCTAGCATGGTATGGTTTGGGAAGGGTGGGTAAGGAAAGGAGGAGCAGGGTGTCACACACAACTTCAGAGACCCCATGAAACCTAAGCAATCCTCTCCTTCAAAAAGAAGAGAATGGGGACAAGTCACAAACTCAGCATCATCTTCATGCTGATGGCAGTGGACGATTTCCTCCACTGAGTCTGATCCAACCTTTTAGGTGCTGGTGGAAAACCCCGTCCTTGGAGATAAAGCAGCCCCTGTACCTTGCTGGATCAGTCAGAAACCTTCAAATATTTTCCAAAACTGGCCCAAAAGCCAGCTGCTGCCTGATCAATGTAGGGCTCTGGAGATCCCCCATCATCCCTGCTCTCCTAGGCACCAAAGCAACTCCGCAGCTGATGGAAATCAGTCTCCCTAACAGCTCTACCTCAGACCTAAAGCAGCACCAAAATACCTCCTAGTCAACGAGGGATGTGGTAGCCCCAAGAAACAATGGGGTAGCAGATGCTTTGGCAACTTAAATGATAACCAGCCAGCTGGCATTACCAGCTGGACACACATGGCTGCTCAAAGCCCCGCCTGACTGACCTCCAGCCTTCAGTTTTCTTGCAGGCAAATTCAGGTAAGATACTGCAAAATGTTTCCCATGCTCATATACAGGGGTCTGTGCGAGCCAGCGAGTTTCCATGATCCTTCAATTTTGGCTTTAGATAAAGAGCAGCATCAAGGAGGGGATCGCAACAGCTCCCGCCTAAATCAGGAGCCATCCCACGGTTGCACTGTGTGGAGAGGGGCAGCGGCACACCGCAAACAAAACCTCACCCCTGAAGCAATGTCTTCGGAAAACATGCTAGAAGAGAGCACAAATGCTTTCTGCTCTTACTACCTAGAAAAGGAAATTCATTTTTAATTCCCTTTTTTTTTTTTTTTTTAATATTATTTTTACCAGAGCCAGAAGAGCTCTTGTACTAAGCTCAATTGTTGCAAAGCACAAAAACTCATTCAATTGTCTCCAGATCATCTGGAAAACAGCAATATTACAGTCTTCTAACTCTGGGCTTTATAAGGTGAACCAATTAGTTATCATAATACCTATCTCACATTTTATAGTACAATAGTTTGTAACTTCGGTTTCAGTTTCTTTGTTCTGTCCCATAATAAAACATTGGCAAGTATGTATATGTCAGCACGGCACTTTGTTTCTAAAAGCTAATTAAAAATACATTCTGTAAAAAGGAAATATATGGAAGTGACTTTGGAGGCCTAGATTTTAAGCTGCTTTCATTTTTTTGACATCTGTTTGCTGAGCGCATATAATTTCTTCCTTGAATTATTTAAATGTCCCAGTGCTTTTCTTAGAAAAAGAAAACTAGAGCCAGATGCCCAACCTCAAGATGAAAAACCCTAAAAATACAATCATGTACAATTAGTTACAAATTTGAATTTTCATTCATTGGGAAAATATTTTAAAGAGACATATTCACTGGAAAATCAGAGGAAAACCCCTGTACATGTCTGAATGTTCCAAGAAGCTAGGATAAGAAACCTCAAATATTTCTTTGTTGCCTTTTTCTCTGTCTTTGTACACCACCTCGAAAAGCTGAAGAGTTTGGGTGTCTGATGCCTTTCTTGCAGACAAGGCTGGTGATCACACATCCTCAGCCTGCTACTCCTCACTCCAAAGCAAAAAGCCCCTGTGTATCACAAGAGGCAAGCTAGAACAGCAGGTGTTGCCTGTGGCGAGGAACAACCCCTCACACAAATTACCACTGCAGGCTTTCCTTCCAGGAATATCTATTTCACGGACTCTGTATTCTCTGCTGACAAAACACACTGATACAAAATTTGTCACCACTTCCACAAAAAGCTTACAGGTGCAAACTGTAACAAAAAATACAAGGAAAGAAGGGGAATTGAGATAGAATTTCTTAAAACTACATTCTGCCAAGAGATACTGCGGATTGCATTTATTAGAATAGGTTTAATATACCAGGTAGCAATATTAAAAATGAAATAAACAAATAAACCCTTGCATTACATCTGAGCTACTCACCCCTGAGGCTTCCAGCCCTGCCAAGGCCTCCTGGGATGGGCAGGTTGCTCTGGACTTCCCTTCTCCCACACCACAACAGTGTACGTGTACACCTGTATCTTAAAACTGCTCATCTTTCATTAAAAATTTATTTTACTTTACACGAAAAAAAATGAAGATGCAAGCAAGCTTTCTGGATTGTCATATGAGAGGGATAAAAATAAAGCAGACCAGCTTCCGAAGCAGAAGTACGACACTTGGAGAGGAAGAGGGAAAAAATGCTGAAAATAAAGGTTGCCCGGATACATTATGTTGCAGTGCATAATTTTAAGATGGAAGGAGATGTTCAAGGTTTGGTTTTAGCCTCATTCTCCAGGTCTCAGCTCACACAAACACACAACTCATCCCATCTGATGGCCAGGACTTGCTCCCCAGAACCACAGGTGGGATGCTGTGCTCCCTGTGAGCAAAAATTTGCCCAGAGGTGCCGACCACCCTCAGCCCAGTGACCCAAAACACAAGGAACAGAGCGAAGATTTGTAGTGCTTACTGACCCAGCAGACGGCTGTGAGGGAATCCAGTATCTGCGTTCACATTTGCCTTCCCCTGGAGGACCTCATTATACTTCAATACTGCCCCTGTCTCTTCTCACCTGGACCCATTTTGGTGCCAGACCCACTGTGGCCATCAAGGAGCATGAAACACAGAAGCCACACTCAGACCCACCTTTTCAACCTGCACAGACAGGGCAGGAACCTTCTGGGATGGGCTGAACCAGCCCTACCTTCCCCTTTTTCTCACTTTTCTGATTTTACCCCACTTTCTGCCCCTGTGGCTGCTGCAGGAACACTAAGAGCAGAGAGGTGTGACCCATGCTCAGGGCAGCACTCTAGGGCTGGTGCACATCTAATGCAGCTTCATCACACAAGGATCAGCCCTGCTGCCTGTGGGGTGCAGAGGAAGCAGCTCTCTTAGGGTCTCTGCCCCCTTGGCCTCAGGCTCCGCATGTAGATCTGACCCCTACAGGAGCCCAAACAAGGGACAACAGCTTGGTCACAGCCCAAAGCACCATTCAGGCCAAATCACCACAAGGCACCTTAATGAAGATCGAGTGAGTGGGCACCGATCTGCCACTGCTCCTGACACCTCAGGTGCGTGAGCTGCAGCACTAGTCTTTACATTTAATACAGTAAAGGCCTCAAAGAGCAGAGATTTATTAGAGAGCAGACAGAAATACAGCCAGGCTGCCCTTTTCAACCAGCACGCAGTGAATCAAGTGCAGGCAGGGCTGTGCCCTCAGAGAGGGGAATTGGCTTTCTTCCTTCAGCAAACAGCTCCCTACCTCCCATCCGCACACACCAGACACTGCTTCCCGATCATTTCCCCACTCCCTTCCTTCTTCCTCCTCCTTGTCCCACCATCATTGTTTTGGGATGCTGTGGTCAAATGAGCAAGGCCAAAACCTACCAAATGCTGTAGGATGTTTTATTAATCCTGGAGCAATGCCTGAATAGACGCACCAGTCCGAACCACCACAGCTGCTTGGAAAGCTGAAGGCAGGATCTTCGACACCCTGGAAAGGGCATTTAGCTCCCCAAGTCCCTCATTTTGAAAACAATGGCTTTCTAAAAACCATAGGCAGCTACAGCAAACTTCAGACATATTTTGCAAATCACTAGACTAGAAGCAAATCTCATCTGGCATTGGGAAGCAAATTTAAATTTTTTTTTCAATCTTGGCAGCTACGCAAAACATTCATTGTCATGAGGGTGGCAAGAAAATGGAAAATCAAAATCTGACATTTTAGCTGCAAAAAAGTTTAGAGCCCAACTACAGAATCCCAGAATGGGATTGGAAGGGTTGGAAGGGACCTCTGGGCCCATTTGGTCCAGCTCCTGATCAAGCAGGGACACCCAGAGTAGGGTGCCCAGGACCAGATTCAGGTGGCTTTTGAAGATCTCCAAGGAGGAAGACAGTCACACAAGTGTTAGTGCCTGTAAAAGGGAAAGTGCAGGAGCACAGCTAGCAGTGATCAGGACAGGAGCCCTCCAATTTCACCTGTCTGAGGTTGTCAGAGGCAGTCACTAAGCCCCAGTCATCACAGCCCATCCCAAAGCATGAACTGTTACCCAATGCAAACTCCACTGTGCCAAGGCCTGAATTTTCCCTCCAAACGCATTATAATGGCTTGCTCTATAATTTTTATTGTCTCCTGCAAACCAGGTTTCATGCAGTGCTGTGAGCAGTCTGTTGGGGATATTACGTTTCAAAGTCTGCTTAATCAGCTTTCCATTGAATAATCAGTGGAAAAAAAAAAAAAAACAAACAAAAAACAAACAAACAAACAAACAAAAAAAAACTTTCCTTAGTTTTACTTCTGCCTGTAGTACTCCTTGAACAGAAGTGACTGAGCAGTGCAAGGAAAATCTCACTTAGGGACCTGTGCAAACATTCACAGCCAGGTGCCAAAGAGTAGAACTACATCAAAAATTATCTCTGTTTGAGAGAACAGAGACATCTTGGGCACTAACAAATAGAAAAATGTACTGAAGGACCAAATATGAATCTTTTGCACTCCATGAAAATACAATGCCTTACAAAGCTAGAGAATAAAAGCTATTTAAACATCACGTAAAACATTTATTTTCTGAAGCTTATGACCAAAAGGGTCAGGGTGTTTTAATGGAACTGTACATGTGTTATCATGATTACTACACATCTTCCCAGCAATATTTTTTGACTTACATTCAGCAGGAAAATATAAGACGAATCTCAAGACCTGCCAGCTTTAGATCACCCATTCCCTGAAAAGCCCTTAGGCAGAGAACTTGCTGCGGAGAAACCCAAAGGTCTGGAAAAAAATCAAAGCGACTTTTTGCAGCCATGGGGATCTGGACCGTATTTTGCTCTGGCTGTACATAATTTTTTAATGTCAAATATTCTTTACATTAACATGTTTTTCTGTCTTGGGCAAGGACAAAGGGAGGTAAGGCTTCTGATTTCTTGATTTTAACCTACTACAAGTGCCTTCAAAGCTCGACTGCCCTTTTTCTGTCAGAGAAAGCACACTAACCTATTTTGGAAGGAATCTCAGCGGGCCTCTGGTTCATCTCCCTGCTTGAAATAGGCTTGAACAGGCTCAGCACATCCCTGCAGATTCCTCCACAACATATTTTTTTTTTTTTTTATCTCCACTCATGCGGATTTTCCAGCCTCACTAGGTAACTTCTCCATGCAACTCCCACCTTTATAGTAAGACTTTTCATTTCTAATGCCTGAAGTAGTTCTCCTTTGCTGCAAGCCTATGTCCAAATGGTATCTTCTATCTTGTGTTAAAAGGGGAGGGGATATAGGTGCTTGTATCTTTCTCATCTTCAGAATCCCTAGAAAATCACAGACACAAATCAAAGAAGAAAGAGGACTGAAAACTACAGACTGGGCAGAATTCCTGTGTTAGTTTTATTCTCACATTAGATAAATTTGTCATTTTTGTTTTATTCTAGATGCTAATGCGTGGCAACACCAGCTGCCAATTTAGACAGACATACTTGGCATGCCAAGATTTATGTCCCTAAGATTCACATCCCCTACTTAATTCTTCTGATAGTCACCAATGCTTCCAGAAAGACAGATTTACTTGGCACTCTTGAAGAAAACACTTACTTGATGAACGATGCTACCTCAAATCACAAGCCTCCCAAACTCAGAGCTCTTTGTCTAATGAAAACTATTACTGCTTTTTAATAAGTTCTTCAACATTTAAAAATAGCACTCCTAATTTCCTGCTCCACCGAGCACCACCTTGACTTCAAGTCAAATTATTCACAACCTCTCCTCCACCAGCCCTGGGGGATACGAGTATTGCATTTTGGGGCTAAGTACTTCTCTCATCAGCTGTGAGCTGCTCTCTGAAGGAGGAAGGAGCAATGTACTCCTAACAATATCAGACATCAAAGCCAGGCCACCATTTTTTTTCCTACTATTTACTCCAAGTGTTATGGGATGACAAGACGCATCACCAGCAGTGTTTCTTTGAAGCAACTTTTATTTGACCACATTATTTTGGGGGAGGTAATAATATTAATTAAAGGGTCTACCAAAAGATTAACTTTCCCACATGAGCACTATTTAGCAGTTTTAACTCACTCTGGTTCCCCACCAGACACATTCCTCCCAGGAAAACACCAGAAGTAAAATACTCACCTACAACACATAATGAAGTGAAAGTCATACTGTGCCACTGTGTGTCATGAGCCTTAGCACTGACTTTTAAAAGTAGATGCTTCATCCACAGAACTGGTACCCAGGTCCTGCCTAGAGCTCTGCAGAGCACGTCAGATTGCTTGCACAGGGGTCAACCCAAAGATCCAGGCATAAAAGTGCTGCAGGAACCAGCAGAGCTGGTTAAGAGGTGGGTTAAGTTTCCCCCTTCACCCCAGCATGAGCAGAATCATGACTGATCGCCCCCGGAGGGCTCCAACATCACAAAGCCCAAAGGCAGCCTCTGCCCAGCACGATGGTCTTCATATTCTGCTTCCTTTTTCAGAAGTTGTCATTAAGCACTTCTTCCATTACTACGTGAATTTTTCAAACCTTCAAACCCACTAAGTTGCTCTGCACATTTTTGTAAATTACTTTTCGGATTAGCTTATTCTTTCTTGTTGACACTTCATGCATTTAAAATACTCTTACAGGTAATTGAATCCCTTAAAAGTCTGGTCCTTTTCCCAAACTGCCTGGCTTCCTGGGAACCTGATTTTCATTAAATGCTTTTACAAATCTCCCTCCTAACTGTTTCATTAAAAAGCATCCTCCTATGGTTACGTTTTTGTTTGGAAGCCACAAAAAGAAAGAGTGCACCCCTCTGTGTGCCCTATTTTTGTGTACAACTAGAAAAAAAGTTTTTAACTAAAATAGGAAACAAATCCTGCCTTTTCAAGGCTAAACAGAATTATTCTAAGCACTTGAGGGAAAACTGTTTTTCTGACAAAACGTCTTAACCAAGAGCTTGGTCAAATGGTAAATATTGAACACCAAGAGAGCTCCCCTAGCTCTGCCCTAATGGTTCACATACATTATTTTCGATTCTGCAACCTATGCAATAGAAGAAAAAAAGAAAAAAACACTCAAGCACTAGCTGCCTACATTTTAGGATTCAGTTATCCAACATCTCTGAAAAGAATTTGAGCTCTGACACTGCGATCTTTACAAAACAAATACAAGCAAGTTCTCTCTCTGCAGAGTCTTGTTCAGCTTGTTTGGGCCAGTTTAGGTCATGTAAATTGGTTTTTCCTGAGTGTACAACTTGTGTATCTTGAGGGAGCTAAAAAAATAAAATCCAAACCCATACCTTGGTTTGCCTGTAGATAAAACTCAAGCTGACTCCAAGGGAACAACTTGCAAACGTTGCAAGTGCAAAGGTAAAACAACATCCAGAGGACACTGCAGAAAGAGGGCACACGGACACAGTGGGAACACAAACATACTCATAAAACATGAAAAGGTTCCTTTGCAGTGTTTAATTCTGACCCTCAAAACACATTAAAAAATCCATTAGAAGGTTTAACTCCAAATGTTCACGAAAATGACTCCATCACATAAAATGACAGCATTAATAGAAAGCTTCCAGCAAATGCAAGAGCAGCTCCTCCGTAATTTTCTCATTTCCAAACTAAGACAACCTTCACTCTGCGTAAGTGTGGGACTTTCCAGCACGCCTCACCCTGTGCTAAGGACACAAATGATGCAAACGTGAAACAAGTTTCTGTTGAATAAACGGGACGTGAGCATACAATGCCTAGGACGTGGCAGGTCCTGCCTTGACTTTCCTGTGTTACAAACCTTCCCTGAGGATTGTTTTTCTTCTTGACTACAAACAGTCTTGCTGGACAAGTCCTATTTCTGCTGAAAAAACAGACTATTGCCATTTTCCCTCAGATACTTCCTCAGAATATATTTCTTGCGGTAGATAGGTGGGTTTGGGAATGGGAAAATTTCAGTCTATATTCTAAGAGAAGCAAGAAGAAACAGCCTCAGGCAGCCAGTTAAAAAACAGACTTTTGACAGCGTGCCTAAATATATATGTGCTTTTTTATGTATAGGAAGAGAAAACACACACAGGACAACCTATTCTCCCAGAGATTAACCATAAAAAGAACTAATGGCTGCAAAATAAGGCTAAAATTATGAACTTAGCACAATTATTTTTTAATAGCACTGCTTGAGAAAGTACTTCTAATAATTATCACAGGTATGCGAACTCCTTCAGCACGCAGCATATTCCCTTACTTTCTACACTACCACTGCCTTGGGCTTATTATGTATGCAAAACAACCTGGAGTGTGGCCACAGAGCATTTTTGTACTGCCTTTAACCACAGCTCTTTAAAATCAATAGCATCCGTACGCTCCAGCACGCCTTGCCTGCTCCTCCAGGGTCAGGGAAGAGGCCCAGCTTAATATGCACTTAATTCAATTAAGAGCTACACGGCAACAGACTCCAGTAAATTTTAACCTTTCCTCCACGCATCACCTGCTAACCTGCCATTAATTAAAACACAGTTATTAAACTAGCATGTTTATAATTGCAGTGTTTTCCATGAATGAACAAAAGCTGCTTGTGAGATCCGACCAAACGGCGCTTGTTCATTCACGGCGCGGGACCAAGCGTGGCCGCCTGCAGCCAGCTGGCATTTCGACAGCACAAACATCAGCCTATAGACACACACAGAGGCAGGTCAGTGCAAATAACGCTCTGCCCAGAAGAAAACACCACGCTGGAATATTTAACGTCCCTGCGTTGAGCAGTTACAGCTGAAAAAGGCACCACTTTCAGGTGCCTGATTACCCAGAGGAGCCAGTGTATGCATTAATAAGCCCAGCTTACAGGTATAACCGTTCTCCAGATCCAGCAGGTTGCAATTCATCGCCTCTGCATGTGCATTTGCAATTGCACCAAAGTAAGATATTAGGAAATACTAAATACCAGCATTACCAGCACCCTGGAACATCTGTCTGCCATCAGACAGACCTCAGGAAGGAATTGGCTTTGGGTGGTGAGCAATGAAAGGTCGGGGCCATGGATGGTTCACTGACAGCTCCTCTAAGTAACCCATGGTGTAATTCCATGGAATATCCAAACCTGCCCAAGCAGATGAGGATACAAGATGTGTGCCCCACGCCTTCCCATGGAAGGTTTTACACCTTCAGTTAAAAAAATTGAGATTCTTCAGATCAAACACCAAATCACTCAGCACATAGCTTTGACGTTGCACGCGGTGTAAGGCAGCAGCAGTGCACGGATTAGCTACAGGTCTATCATCATGCATTATCAAATTTAAACAAACTAGTCAACTGACAGCAGAGCCAGACGAACAAAGGATTTTTCACTTACATTACTAATCCAAAAATGTGAAGCAAACACACAAAAGCCTATATGAAGATTTGAACTAATTATATATATATACACACATATATAGTTCTTTCTTTCTTCTTTTTTTTTTCCAAAATAAAATACTAAAAAGTTTGGTGCATGTGGTTTTTCATTCATGTGTAAGTATATGACCCAATGAAAACACACTGTTTCTCTTTGGGAATGTTTTTAGCATAAGCAGAGCAATGGAAAAGGAAGACTGGATTCAGACATAATTCACAAAATCAGCAAAAAAATCCCTGGTCTTTCACCTATAAATCTAGGTGAATAGGGCCATTATGAAGATGGTGCGTGACATATTTGTCATACTCGTTTCCCAATATTTCCTCCTCACAGGGAGGAGGACTTTACCCTGGCCACCTGGCTTTTGGATAGATCCCATTCATGACTTCCATTTTGTATCAGCTATTTTCAATATTCAGCAGAAAACAGCCCACAAGGCAAGCGTAAGGCAAGACCTCCACTCCAGGTTCCTGCTGCTCTGAATGCTGAAGCACAGAATATACAAGCAAAGGAACTTCAATGTTGAGGGGTCCATCATATTTCTGTCCCCTGGGGTGAGGGTGGTCTTCTCCTGTGGGGTGGTAGAGGGCCTAGATGGAGAGGAGGAAACCCAATGAATGATCTCAGCATGGGGACAATAGACAGAGAATGCAGATGGTGTCTGATTACCTGACTGCAGATCCTGTACCCTGCATTCAGTCGGATGGTTTGGCAAACTGAAGGGTAGCTCATGTCCCAGAGTCATGTTTTTTGATGGATAAATGATTTGCTGATAAGCTGCAGGAAGACAACATCATGGGATGTGATCACTATGTCTGTGGGGCACATCCTTGGGTCTCTGGTTTTGTAAGTGGGAACAGTTTGGAAGAGAGGAAGAAGACAGGTTCAAAAAGAAGCATAAAAACTTTCTTGTTACTCATCATTTTAAAATGATTATGAAATTTCAGTCTTATTTTGCTTCATGTTCAAAAAGAAGCACCATTCTGCTTTGCCAGCAGCATTTAAAAGCCCTCACAAGTGTTCCCAACAGCATTTCTACACAGTCCCTACTCACTGCACACATTTGCAACTCAGGAGCAATTATCCATACAGCACATTGCATTCCGGCCTGCTCATTTGTCTCATAACTATTATTCTGCTTTTCAAACCACAGTGACAAACTCCTCCCCTCGCACGAGCAGATGGGGAAATGTCATCTCCCATTCATAGAGGAGCCTTTGACCAATGTTCTGACTTCGGCATTAAATAGAGCAGAAGTCTGCGTAGCTACCTATGCTTTATGGCACTTTTCTTATGCATGAGCTCAGCTGTCAACAACGTCAGCAGGAATATGCATGATTTTACACGCAGTGTTTGTCAGCTGGTCGTTTACTATGCAGCAAGGGCCCGAGAGCAGCGAAGAGCAGAAAATCGGAGCTCCCTTCATTTAAATTTATAATCTGCAAAATCAGGACAAGGAACGATAATAGCAGAAATCAGCCCAAGTAGTAAGATTTCAACCAAAATGCTGAAGGTGCAGAAGTGCCGGGGAGCACCAGCAGTTACCCACAGTCTTTTGAAACACTGCAGAGAGACAACTGGAATAGCTGGAGGAGGGGAGCACGCGAGGACAAAAACAGCTGAATGACAAGAAGCACTGTGAAAGGGGCGAGTCTGCTCAGCAAGGGCCACAGCAAGACGGGTGGCACCACTGGGGACTTGCTCCCGGGGACACCCGTAGGGATGTCCCCCCTCCAGCGGGTGGTTGTGCAGGGATGTGCTTGGTACCATTCAAAGCGTGGCTGGAGATGACAGCAGGCTCCAAACCGAGGGACACAACAGCTCTTTATTGCAGCCAACAGCTGGCAACATTCGCTGCACTCAGAGGTTGCAAATCAGCTTGCATTATAATCTCCAGGGTCTGCACGCTCATAGCATCTTGTATGTGGTCTCCAGAGAAAGATCTGCCACAGCTTTTTTGGAGGAGGGGGAAGAAATAGCTTGCACAAAAAACCCTCTTGACTTTTGTATTGTGGCTATGATGAATAGGAAGCATACAGCTGGCAAAACAAAGGCAAAACATAACTGCACTTCAGATGAACAAATGCCCCTGAAACTTGGGCAAGGCATGATCCTCCTCAAGGAAGGTCTGTACCAGGAGGGACCACGCTGAGCAGCTGTGGCAGAGAACACCTTTGTACACATCACAAATAACTCTCCAAAGCAATAGTTACCAGGAAGAACAAGCACAAGAAAAATTTCCTTAATCATGTGGTTCTCTGAGGTCACCATCATGATCTATCCAACACTTCATTCTAAGCTGCTGTCTATAACCAAGCTTACCAACTCTGCTTAAGCAGGAGCAGCAGTGGAAACCTACTTATTATCCTTTCCTGTGGAAATCTGTTGGAAATGTAAAAGTCATTTCCACTCACTTTTATCCAGGGTAGGAGAAAGTAACACACTGGGAGTGGAGTAGCTAGGTGTAGGACCAATATATTGTATGCCTGCAATTTTTCCTCTTCCTAACTATCTGCAAAAGATTTGTGTTACAAACTCTGTCCATCAGGAGGCAAACTGTAGCATGCAGGCTATACTGTTGTTGCTTACAAACTTACCTATCCCATTTCTAGGTGGGATGGTTTTGTTTTGTTTTGTTACACTTAAAAATAACATATCATACTATAAATTCATGCCCCTAAATTTATTCCCACCTTTTCTACAGCTGAAGGGCAGGAGGCTTCAGGACGGATCATCAAGCAAGAAAAGCTTTCCATGCACAGTTAAGTAAGGAAACTCATTACTATGGGATGTTGTGGATCCCGAAACTACAAGGTGGGCTCCAAACCACAGTTAAAATCACGAGCAAGAACTTCATTGATATCTATTACACATAGCCTGAGGCTTACGCAAGCCTGCCAAACCCTGAGCAAGAAGGGAGCGTGGCAGAAGTTACCATTAAATACATGCCCAGTTTGGCCATGCCTTGCCAGCTACATCTCACTGGCCATTTTCCTCCTGCACTGTCCTAGGAGAAATCTGAAAGATCAAACAAACAGCGCACAGCAGTCAGAGTTTCAGCATATCTGATGGGACTCAATGACATGCTTTGGCTCTCAAACAAGACTACGGGGATCATCAGAGAAATGGTAAAATGCAGAATAATTATGGACAGCAATGATCAAAGGCTGCAGTAGCAGACGCAGTGATGGACACATCTTCTAACTCTTGTCTTGCTGGCAAAGCAGGTGCTTAGAAAAATATGAATGGCTGCAAATGCCTGGAAACTTGGGCTCTGCATCCTTACTTGCTTCCACGAGGAAGCAAAACCCTACAGTGTTGGTTTGTTCAGTTCTCTTCTTGGGCATATTTTTGTTTTTCTTCTGAGTTGTTCTTGTTGTTTGACTGTTCTCCTTCAGACACACTACGGGTCAATGCAAGGTTAGGCTCCACTGCTCTGGAGGAGAGGTCAGAAGTCTGGCTGAAAACCTGCCCTTTTCCTAACCTCTTCTGAGGTCTGAGGGTCTAAGCAGCCAATGATTTCTGCCTTTGATTCCAGCCCTTCATCCAGGGATGTGCTTACAGACTTCCTCACAGATCAGTCACACATTTTAAAGAGAGAATTGCTATCTCCAGGGGTGCCAGTACCAAGCTGGGATGCCTAAAATGCTCCTTTTTTTTTTTTTACTGCGATTTGGGCATTTTGAGATTTTCCTTTTGAAAAAGGAAAGGATGAAAGGAGAATTTAATGGTGCCAGCATGCTCACTTGCCCAGCACAAAAGCCTGCTGGCTCTGCGTGCCTCCAGCAGCATCTCACCAAGCCTGGATGCTGAGCTGCACTCTCGATGGCAGCTTAGAAGAAGGCACGAAAGCAAGGCTGGATTCATGCCCCCCCCCACAACACTTCCCTGCCACCACTCCTCCACCCTCACCCAGGTGACAGCATTGCTCTCCCTCCCAGGGCACTGAGGCAACCACAGCCTACATGAGCCCAGTGCAAAGGAGGGGACAGACCTGCACAACTGGGGGACAGGGGACATTGCAGTGCTCAGCTGCATCGTGGGACTGCTCTCAGAATGCCAACCAAACCCCAGAAGTCCCTCACAGCAGACAAAGTTCGTAACCCTTCTCTCAAACCCAAAAAAGCTTAGAGCATAAAAGACATTCTCAGATCAGAGAAAAGAAAGAGACTGTGTACAGAGGCTAGAGAGACAGAGAGACTTATTTGCAAAGTTAAGCCATTTCACTCGTGGAGCTGCTCTGCAGCACTTGCAGTATTGACATGAGGAGACAGTAATTGCCAGGATTGTTTTCTGCTGAGCTCTCACTTTCCGAAAAGTCATTACCCAATCAGTATGGAAAGTCATTAGCTAATCCCCATAGGATGACGCTGTTAACAGAATTTGTTGTACTGCCTGGACACTGGCCGAAAACATAATATATGAACATACAAATGAAGGAAACATCTTAAGCATTACTCAGCAGGATCCTCAGTTGCACTGGGCAGATCTCTGTGCTCAAACACTGGGTGGTTTTCCGTGCCAGGTTTTGCCCAGCAGATTTCCCAAAACAATTCAGAAGAATTTCTGAACTGTCCCAGTTGCACTAGTTGGTGATGTCCCAGAGTGGCTGCAGCATTTCTAACAGCATTTCCCCTGTGCCAAGAAGAGGAAGGGCTGCAGACGTAGCTCTGCACCAGAGAACACAGCCATCAGTGGGCACCTCAGAGCAAGCTGGGTGCCAGAGAGCTGTCCCCTCACAGGCTGCCAGGGAACAACTGACACAGCATCTATGCTAATGCAGCAGCAGTAACAGTATGCTCACTCTTGATCCCGGTTAAAATCATACCCCAAGACAAACCAGTCATGTTCAGAGCCCAAGATTAACTAACGTGAGACCACAAGCTAAAGGAAAAACAACCTCCCAATTAAATGTTAGGAAGGTCATAGGGAACTGGGTGAAGCACGGAGAAGACATAACAAAGGATATCAAAGATACTTGGGGTTTAGCAAAACCAGAGAAACTAGAGAAAGAGGAAATTGCAGCCTGAGATGAGGTTGCAAGGAAGGCGTTTTAAGAAAACAAATTCTAGGCAGGGCCCTAGGGAGCGGTGGGAGACAGGGAAGTCACTGCTGGCCAGGGCAAAGGGTGCAAAGCTTGGGCGCCAACTAAAGTAGTTAAGTGAATGAAAAAACAGGAAAACAATTCCACTAGAAGTAGACATTAAGGTAAGACACATATTTTCCCTAAATGCACAGCAGTTCTGTTTGTCGTTTTTTGTTTTTTAGCTATTTCTCCACAAAAATGTGTCTCCATATAAAAGACAGTGATTTGTACTGAGCTAGTTGACAGAAACTGGTGGTTACCATGGGAGAGAAAACAAACTTCAATTCCCATTAGGTCTGCAAATCCCAAGTACTTCCCTAAATAAGCTTCATGCACGCAAAGCATCCCCCATGGGCCCCTGACACACAGGAAGGTGCACTGCTGCATTGACAGGTTATTTGCTGATCGCACCTGGTGGCATCCACGAATTGACGCTGGCAGTGAAAGGGTAAAAAGAGGAAAAAAATGATTTATAAAGTACAATTTAGCATTTCTAAAGTGGTGGGAATGCAAACCTACATAAATGCACTTAGCTCCTTTTTCCAGATCTTGAGGGTTTTCTGGTTTTATTATCCAGGGTTCAGACCTTTTATTTAACAGACCCTCACCCAAAACTGTGAGCACCCTGACTACTACGAAGCTTTCTCTGGGCAGCAGAAACACTAACGTACAAACCAGTGTGACTGAGATCCAGGTACACTCTTCTTTGCATGTGCTGTTTTCCCAGCTGTACTGCTCTGATAGGCACCGTATCAGGCAAGGCAGTGTCTGTCAGCCTTCATCAACTATGTATTTATCAGCTGCAACAAAGCACTGGTGAGACTGTGGCAATGCCCAGATCACCTCTGAAGGAGCAAGGGTGGCAGCAGCCCATGCAGGCAGGTGTCCACTCCACAGTTTTCATGCCAGCAGCTCAGGCTTTTGGGTGCATAGCATGGGAAGCCAACGACACGGACAGGCCAGGCAGCCCTGGAGCTGGCTGCAACCTGCCTTGACACTTGCAATTAACTTTGACCATCTACAATTTGAAGAGAGGATCCACCACACCACATCACAAAGCACAAACATCCCTCCACGTGGTACTGATAGTGCTTTTTATAAACTAAGTACCAGTTTCTGCTGCTACATTTTTCCCAAGAAACTAAAGCAAAGTACAAAATAATGCTTGAAAAAAATGCTGATTTTGTACATATGGAGAACCAGGACGGGTAAATCACAATATTTTGCTGAAGCAAAATATTAATTGCAGATCTGTGGCACTGCCTCCTTTCTTTGTTGGGAATATTAGTGAGATAGTCTGTATCCATGGTATGGAAGCTGTGATCTGTTGAATAAATTTGGAACTAGAATTTAGTTAGAGTGCTTTTTCCCTCATTCTTCTCATTGCTTTAAGGAAAAGAGAGTAACCAGAAAACCCTCCCAGAGAGCCAAATATTCAGCAGCAAGCAAGTAGCTGGAAGTCATTCAGATCCACGGAGAAACCTCAGCTCTGGTTGCCCCAACAGTCAGAAAGTTGCCTCTAGATTTCTAGAGGATGCATGATTTCTTCAGAGGGGATTCAAACAAAGAAGGGAGGAGAAAAAAAAAAAAAAGAAAAAAAAAAAAACAACGTTATGATGCCCTGAATATTTGCTTTTTAGATTTTGAAAGGAAGAAAGTAGAATATTAATTGCTATTGTGTAAAAAGGATCTTCAGTAGTGTCTTGTCTTCAAATTTTTTTGTATTTTTTTTTTTCATTACACATGTAGTTATGTCTGGTAAAGTCATCTTTATACAGAGGTTCAGATTCAGAATGAATAAACTGCTTAGATATAAATATAGGCATCACAGATCATAACAAACATTTTTCCATGAATCAGCTCCATTGTACACCATAAAAAAGTTCCCAAGACAACCTAGGTGACCAACAGAAATATTCCAGATTTTGGATATTTTACTGCAAGTCTTTGTGTCCCTTTGAGAAAAGGCTGGAAGAACAAGTTTATTCTCAGAAAGGAAGGTCTGAACATAATGAGAATCTTCAAAGCTGTGTAAGGTTATAAAAAGGACAGCAGTCAATTGTACTACAAGCCCATTGAGAATAAAACACAAATTAATCTGTTTAATTTTCAGCAAGGACTATTTAGGATACACATTAGAAAAAAAATGCAAGGACAGGGCATATAAGGAACAAACTACTTGCTTTGCTTTCAGCAAGTCCTTCCCTTAGGTTTTTAAAAGAACAGACTAAGTAAGCTGGGATCAATCAAAGATGACCTAAGTATATTGGTCCTGCTTCAAGATAGGCAACTGGATCCCACTGTTCCTGGTGTCCCTCTGGCCCTTTATTTTTTAACTTTCTGGTCCATATGCCTCCTTGGAGCAAAAATAGATACTCAGCAGAAAACAGACACAATTTACCCCAATGGCCAACTGCACTTCTACTGACTGCTGTGCCCTCACCTAGAACACAAACACATATTTTCTACACTGACCCTAAAGCAGGATATTCATGTACTCATTGTACTCAGTACTCATCCATATTGCAGCTGAGCATCAGTAAAGCAAAAATCAAGGGAAACAAGGTGCTGTAAGAGCAAAGCAGACATTTCCAATCCCCAAGAAAAAGTCTTGGGAAGGATCCTATAGGTCAGCCAGAGACGATTCTCATAGAGCCGTCGTAGATGAGAAAATCCATGAGTGACAGCCAGCACTGCCAGTAACAACAAGTGACATTACCTCGGTCACAGACCCTCTTAAAGCTTGATTCATGTGTGGTAGTGATGCCCTAGAGATGATGACTGAGCGACACAGGTGGTCAAAATCAGATCTCCAAATCAAGTTGATCAAATCAAGATCTCCCGGCTTCCTACTGAGCTCCCAGTGGATTCGAGTGCCGGCTCTCTGCCCGCTGGCAGCACGTACACTCGGGGTTCACACACATTTCTGCAATTTGTACAGCAGTGTATTGTACCAAAAGGATGAGAATTTTCAAAGAAATTCCCTGAGGCAGAGGAAAACATCTGGCACCCCCCCTACAAAGTCTTCCCTGCCACCCACACATGGGTTGGACGCCACACTGTGCTGTCAAAAACCTCAATCTGTTTTTAACAACTAAGCAGAAACATTTCCGGCAAAAGGAAACTTAACCTAAATGTCCCTTTGCCAAGTGATGCCGCCTCCTTTGGTTACATTTAAGGGGGGAGGAAAACCATTTTCCTAGGAAAACAAATGAGTAATTCACTCCCACCCCACAAAAGGTCTCCTACCCCTGAGAAAAATGGCTTTCAAGTGATAAACCAGACCATTAAAGATTAGGAACACAACATGACAAAAGCTCTCAGACAAACCTCAAGTTCTACCTTGTCCTGTGTATAACTGATTGAAAATGTATAAAATTTATAAAATTTATAAACCTCTCATGTAAGATGCCGGCAGGTCTGGTCAAGGTGCAAAGGACACCAAGTGCTATCTGTCCTGGGGACACATGCACACAAAGCGCATTTTCAGCCAAATCCCAGAGAAACCAGCCATAAAAGATGCTCTTCCCATAAACAAGCTCACAGCAAAAGCCAATGATACCCAATCACAACTAGATTATGTTCTGCAGAGCGGAGCTCAGTGAGCCAGAGTTTAAAGCAGAGGCTTATTTTTCCTCACTGCTGCAGAAAGCTATCTAATTTGCAAAGAGAAGTTTTCAACGCCTTTGTGGACACGATGGTTCTGGTGTGCTGGCCAGACTGATGGGGTTTCATCGGGGCTAAGCACTAATTACTCTTTGCCGCCTTTTATTGCAAAACTGTCCATTAACTCCTCTGTGCATGCAAGCTGCCACTAACATCATATCCAGCCACACAGTTACGTATTCCTAGGACAGGTAGCTGGATGGGGTTATTTGCTTGTTTTTACAACTACTTGGTGTCCTTCTCCCTTCCAATGTATTTCTGGAGTGTGAGGACTCCCCACATCAAGTCCTTCTCCAAACACCAACACTTGGCTGCAACCCTGCAACCCTGGTAAGGCTCTGCTTTCAGTTTCACAACTGGCAAGTACTTCCCCATAGTATTTAAGAAAAATAATAAAGAAAAACACTACACAGCACAGCCCTGTTACCACAGTAAACTCCTTGCCAATGCAAGGATGCAGGATTGTAGCACAGCACCGTCAAAATCATACAGGCATCTTAATCCCAGTTTAGGAGTCCCCATACCTATGGGGAAACCAGGCTGGTTCACATAGACCATCAGAGAGCCCTCCTTTCTTCCTATCTTTTTCCAGGTATCTGAAAATAATTTAATTAAGTCCTTCAAAAGGATGGTGAAGGAAAAAGCACATACTTTCGGCAGCCAGAAAACAGCTCACAAATGAATATTTAAATAATCATTTTTCTTTTTGTCATATTTACATGACAATCAAAGATATATGACCAAACAAGAAAAAAGGTCAGTGCACTAAGCCTGCTGTCCATCTAGGTCCACCAGGAACATGTTATTAATCTAAGGGTTAACCTCCACATCAAATAATTGGGTGAAAGCATGTTTACAGACAACATCATAAATGGTTATGAAATGTCTCTTAATTCCCAAAATAAATTCAACCCCAGCCGTAAGATTTCCTGTACCTCAGACAGGGATCTCTGCATGTCTGACTCCACAGATACAACCTGACATTGAAGATCTTCTCTAAGTTAATTCCCTATTATTGAAAGGACCTGACATTTTTAATCTTTACATCCACTAAATTTCATATCATTTGGCTGACAAATACTTTTAAGACAAAAGAATTCGAAAATCACTATGATTAAATCCTTTGCAATGGTTTCCATTCAAAAATAAAACAGAAAAATCAAAGCCATGAAAGAGAGGCAGACATTAATTAATAAACACATTCACAAAGCAAGCTCTAAACCTCTAACATGACTTTGCCAGAAATATTCAATTGCTGTGAGTTTCTGATGAAAGCTGCATTAAGTCAGCTTGTAAATCAATTCCAGCTTTTTCCTCAGTAACTCAAGAAAGTCTTGGGTACTTACAGAAATTACAGAATTTGGAGAGGGGGAAGGGGTGACCGAGGCCACAAAGAAGAGGGTTCTCATACCAGATCTGCTTGGAGCTGTTATGCTTCTATCATCATTTAACTTAAAACCCCTTCGCAATATAGGCCAGCTCAACAACAATCATCATCATCATCACCCCTTTTGTAGGAAGATGGCTTGTCAAAGCAAAGAGAAACGGACAGTTTGCTCATGGCTAGAAACAAGCCTTTTTAAGTCTAAAAAGGTCAAGCCAGGACCACTCTACCAGCCACCGTTTTCCTGGCTGATTTTCTGCTTGGCTCGATCAGCCACTGGGAGTCCATGATGCCCGGTGACCCCATGCACCTCCAGGTGAATATTTTGACTGGATACATTGAACTTGAACTTCAAAACCCGCTATTTCAGCCATCAGAGCCTCAGCATGTCCCTCAAAGGGTGAGTACCGCAGGGCCACCCACCACCTTTCAGGGAGAGGGAAAGGTTTTCAGAGACCCAAAGCACCAAACTGACCCTGCTCCAGCACTGGTAAACACACAGCAGACACACCGAGTCTTCAAAGTAAGGAGTGAAAGGAGTATTTCATATCATAGGAAATAATTTTAAGAGAGACAAAAAAAATAAAAAGAAGTTTGTCTTTTACTTACATTATAAGCAAAAATTTAGTTCATAGCCCATCCGTCTCACCTTCCTATTTCGCGTTAACAGCTTTTCTGTAGATACTGACTCTGGTTAAAAATAACAAACTTAATTGTCCGGCTGCATGTTCAGCTTTTAAAGCCAACAGCTCATTGTATCAAGGCAAAAATATAGTTTTATAACCAATGTTAAATAAATTACTTAAGAAATCATCCAGCTTAAATAGGCTTTCCTCAATTATGATAAATTACAGAAGTGATTTGTTGGCATATTAGTTACAGCTGCGTGTGTATGGGTGTGCTGGCCAAAACATTTCAAGATCAAACGAGAAGCTGAAAGCAGACTAGAATATTTATTATTTTGCTGAACGCCATGTTCAGGAAATCTTCACCATGGCCATGGGCTGCCCAAGTACAGAACAGACTGATCCTACCTCCAAAAGCTTAGAGCTGAAGCAAAGGCCGTGAAACAGATCCAAGCACACGGGACAAGTCAGGAATGAATGAATGCATCAACACCTCACTTTTTAATTTCGGTGTATTAAAAAAGGTATACTTAAATCTCTACATTACATCCTGCTGCCTCTGTCATCATGTAACCATTATGCAACACAGTGTAATTAAAAATAAACTTTTCACTCCCCAGCAACAGTTATGTAATAACTTTTAATTAACTGAGATCCTTCATGTTTAAGAAAACATTTAAGGAGTTTAAATTATAACTCAGAGCCTTTCCTCATAGCATCGTATTCAAATCCTCCAACAAAATGTATCTACATCTTCCTTCTCATCTCTCCCGTACAAAGATGGTTTGTCAGGTTTTATTTGGTTTTATCTGCTCGCAAGATGCTGTCTCGGGGTCCTAAAAATGCAGAGACATATTTTATGCAATCTGTCAGCAACTGTCTTCAGATGTAAGGCTACAGGGAGCCGATGAGCTCTTTCCTTATCAGAAAGAGTCACAAAAATGGATTATCCACACTTAATCCTCCTCATACTGGTGAATTTCCTCATTTTTTGTTCAATTAAAATAAAATAAAACAAAAACTGGCGTGATGAAACCTTGTAAGAACAGTTTTACCTCGGGGTGTCCTTGCAGAAACATCTGTCTGCCATTTTAGGTGCCCACAGAGTCCCAGTCTTCCTGCTTTCAGCACACGTTCCCAGCACTGGGGATGGATCCCCTCTTGCCCCTTTTATTCAATCCCATGATGTGCCCCCACTGCCATGATCAACGGCTGCAGTTTGGAGGTTCTTTTGTGCTTTTGCCTTTTTTTTTTTTTTTTTGGCAAATTTATCATCTCCCTGCAAGCTAAATAAATAAGAAATTGTTTAACCTGCATCCTCCACAAAACTTTTTCACTGTAAAAGTCTTACTAATCTGATTTCCTGGATTTTTTAAAAAAATCTTTCTGCTAATTTTCATGAAAGCCAATGCCATTCATGATCAGAACTGATACTCTCAGTTAAATCTTAAAGTAACAAAACCTGAGCTTGAAAAACCTCCCTTCCATTCTGAATGGGGATTTAGAAAGAGAAGTGTGAGTTTTGCTGCTGTTTACTAATCCCAGCACAGAGAAAAAGAAATCCAAACTGCCCAAAAGCTCATCCCTGAAAATAAAGTGATTTTCCTATAAGATTAAAAAATGTGTCTATTCACAGTTTCAAGCTTAAAGAGGAAAAAAAAAAAAAAAAAGAAGCCTGCATACTTCTAGCATATGGTCCATGGCCAACTTTTAGTGCAAAGCTGTCCCATCAGGCAGCAAGCGGAGAGGCAGAATGGAAACTAGGGTTTCATCTTTACGGTTATTTCCTTGCTTATTGGATTTGGGTTTTTAGCTTCACTCTGAAATGCTGCCATGCTACATTTAGCACGTAGTAGCTGGCACCACTTTAAAGGCCCCAGCAGAACTCAGTCAGCAAACCAGATTAGTTACACTGCACAGGAAGGGGGGCTTGTGCGTTTTGGGGAGCGAGTGGGAATCAGGAAGACATCCCATTGCGGTGGTGAAACAACAGAGGAAGGGGGAGGAGAGGAAAACAAGCCTGTTCTTAAATTCAACTTTCATCTTAGCCAGCGTGCTCTACTTAACCGCACCTGGTACCACCGAACTGTCCTAGGAGACTTTCCCGCAGACTGCAGTGCACGTGAACAGCCTGGCTACTGGAGCAGAAGCGTGTGTCTTGTCATGCCACATCAAATCTCAGGTTGTTGCACCCTGTCAAGGCCGTGGAGCAATGCAATCAGTGTCTGCATCAGTGCAGCCAGCGTCCTTCGGCTGACACGGGAAGGCAGAGGTGGGTGAGGATCCTGAGCGGGCTGATGGCACCATTTTAGCCAAGCTGGCTAACATCCCTTCTTCTTAAGAAGAAGGCTCTGCCACTCAAAGCTTCATTTAATTTCTCACTGATATGAAGGCAGCTGCAGTGGGATCCACCTCCACATGCCCCTACACCCCTCCAGTACCTAATCTGCCATCTTCCATCACTTTGAGGATGGTTTGGGGCCAAGTGCTTCCTGTAAATTACTCCTTTCCCTGCAAAACCCACTTAATGGAATTAAAGCGAGGGATCGATTTGGCCCATGGTGTACGTGAAGTACGGAATTAGATTTTATCTCATTCCATTACAGAAAGTTCAAAATTGGAGGAAAAGTTTCATTTGTAGGCTGATAAAAGTTATTATTAAAACACACTGCAAAAATAGGAAGGGATTTTTTTCTTATACAACCCATTTTAGAATATATCATTTATGCAAAGCATGTACATCATTAAAGAGTTATAGATGACAGCCACAGAGAAAGTGGATAAGGAGAGAAGTTTAATTATTTTTAAAATTTCTTTTTCTGTTTTCCAGCTAGACAAGAAAATCATTAAAGCAGAATCATAAAGATTACTCTGCAAGGAGAAAAAAGCCTCCTCACATGCAACTTAAGGCACAAAATGAAGTTAAACACATACTTGATAATCTTCTATTCATTAAAATAGAACTTCGGTTAATCCCTTTGGGCTTCAGAATTTCCAAAATGTATCTGTAACGTCAAGTTAAGGTACTCCATTTCTCCCTCTACCCTGTCACGTTTTTGAGTATTTCAGCATCTCTTCCTCTAACACAGGAGAAAGCAAGTTTTTATCATTTTGGACCTGCCCCTTGGAAACCCTGCTTCCTCAGCAGCCAGATTTTGCTTTGGGTGTAACTCCCATCCCTATCAAAGGAGCATACTCTGGACTGCTAATGCCCACATGACTTATCTTCTGGGGAGAAGATAAAAGAATAGAAAAATGTTTGTATAAAATATTAACATCTGGGAATTACACCACCTTATCAATAAACAAAAAGAATGGAAAGGGATAAAAATATATTAGCTCATGCTTTGGGCATCAACCAGCAGTTGGTTTGGCTTCAGTTGCAACCCTCCAAGCTTTGTCCATGCAATTTCTAACAACACCCTTGCCACCTTTGTTGCCATCACTCAAGGACTGTGTAGCAATGCCTGTCACCTCTGGTTTCTTCCCTCCACCTCCCCAGGAGGAGAAGTATGCATAGTTTAGATAGTAAAGATGGTACTTTGCAACTGTAATATTAGTTTGATTTACACACAGAATGCCATCTTGGGTCAACCTGGCATTAAATTATTTAAATATTTTGTCACTGTAGGAAATACAAATTGGATTAATTTCACCTCACTTACCTTCCCTATATTATATATCTGAATGTCCATTTTAGCTGGAAGAGAAAAGCTGTGTGTTTGCTTTTTTTTAAGGAGCAATTCATTGGACTTTTCTAGACATCTCCTTTAAGGCTATGTGAACAGCCCCAAAGCACTGCCAATTTTTATGCACTAAATGCAAGAGCAATAACTTTGAGAGCACATGTATTTGGTCAGATGAATAAAAACCTAGGCACCTGTACACTGATTAAATGAAGCTTATGCTTCATTTTTTATGGGAGGAAAAACAAACAAACAAACAAACAAACAAAACAGCTAATTCTTGGAGAAATTACTAAAAATTAAACCACTATATTATTGGCATAAATGCTGAACTATTTCTCTTACTGCTACAGAGGTTGAGCAAAGACCCCAGTCCCACAGCTGTGTCCTTCTGGAGGCGGCCCAGTATCAGCCCAAAATCCACTAGCACCATGTGGCAAGCACAAGCTTTCAAAGCAGCGTCCAAAAAAAACCACACAAAAAACACTGATAATCCCACAGACATAGCACTATGCAAGCAACATGACAGTGTGTAGGGTTTTCCAGTATCCATGCCTAACCCAAAGGAGTGTGAAGATCCAAAAATGACGGTACAATCTCAACGTCACACGGAATTATTGGACAGCATGAGAGAAATGCACATTGATTCCTGATGGAGAGAATTGCCGTTTAGTAACTCTTTTACTATTCTTCCAGTGATTTACTAACAACCAGGAAAGATACCAGCCTTTTCTACAAATACGTATAAAGTATTACTACCATGTGTGTGGAGAGGGGTTTTTTCACTTTCCTTCATTGTAGAGCTGAAGAGCGGTCTCAAGAGAAGAATGACACCAGTGGTCTGCCGGAGCCCCTACATGCATGTATCACAAACCACCAGACAGCATCATCCGCCACCTCTGCTCCAGACAGCCCCAAACCAAAATAACCAGGGTGGGGAAACATGCAGAGCCATTACCCAGCCGCTTTTACTCAACTATATATACAATTTGTGCTGACTTTCAGAAGCTCCCTGTTTTCTTCAATAAATATTATAGTTAGTTGAGGAAACCAGCAATGGCATTTAGTGGAAAAAGAGGCTTTTGGCTAATTGTAGAAGATGTACAAGGAGAAAAAGAATAAACAACAAGAGAGGTTACAAGAACAAAAATATGTCCTAGCTATAGAAGAGATGCTGAAGCAATTACTGCTTTATACACTGGGATGACATTTTCTGCAGGGCAAAACCTGAACATGACTGTCCTTATGGAGAGCATGGACAGCAATGTGTGGAAAAGGCCCCCAGCCTGGTAGAAGCTGGTCTCTACCTGCAAGGCAGCAAAGAGGTAATACAGAAATCCATTGTCCCATGTCATTCTTTATAGGGTTGAGTGGTTACATCTTAAACAAACAACAACAAAAAAAAGGGTGGGAGAAAAAAGGATGGGCTATGAACACCTCTTCCCTGCACCACGGTCACACATCAACCCCAAGAAGCTGCAAGCTCATACGTTACCAAAGGGCTGCAAGGGGTCCCTGTCTGTGTGGCCTCCCCATGACATGGCTGAATATACCAGCCATGCAAAGGCCATAAATTTGGCTATGAAATACAAGATACTGTCTCCTGTGGCAAAGGACTGGGAGGGTTGTTCACAGGTGGCTTTGCTGCCACAGGACCGAGTGGCTTTGTGCAGGCACAGAGGCCTCCCAAAGCACATTGATACAGTAAAAGTAATCCAAGTGAGAATAAATCTGGATGTAAAATGAAATCATTGTTCTTGGTTAAATAGACACTGAAGGAAATTAAACAATTTGTACTAAAGGTTCCTCATAAGTGCCTCAAAAAGACAGGCCCCAAACACCCCCCACACCACCTGAGATCCTCCAGCCAGGCAGGAAATCACCAAACAACAACAAAAGCAGTGAAAACACATGGCCTCGCACTTTTTCTGGAGAGCTCTGCAGTGGGGCCTGCGCCAGGCAGCGTGGTAAATCACTCACTGAGCTCTTTGGAGGGATGCGGAGAAAAAGGCAGGCACTGGACCCGTGCCATCCCACCCCTGCGTCACCTCACCTCACCGCACGGCTCCTCCTTGGGCCCACGTAATTACTGCCACAGAGCTGCAATCATCCCGTCACAGCTGGAGGAGGCACAACCATGTTCTGGAGCAAGGCCGGCATCCCCACTCACATACAGAGACAGAGCCCCGAATTAGGCAGCTGAGGGGCCATGAGGGGAGGGGATGGCGAGGACAGCCCCCCCAGGCCTCCTGAAGGAGTTCAGGCAGGGGATGGAGGATGGCCTAAACACAGTCCCCAAAGGCAGAGCCACTGGGAGCTGCAATAAGCTTAACGTGGGTCACTGGGAAGGGGAAAGACACCCGGGTTTAGCATGAAGAAAGAGGGCAGAGCTGCTGGGTGAGCACAGAGGGTGGCAGGGAATGGCACAGGAAGGCAGGGGCTGCTGGTCCCCACTCCCAAAACCAGAGAAGGGCCACTGTGCACCCCATATCTGTCCTGTAACAGAGATGCATTTGGGGCTGGGGGGAATAGGAGACAATATGGGTGTCCCTCCACCCTCCATACGGTGGTCTGCCTAAGTAAGCCCTTCCTCCAGTCACCCCATACAGTGGTCTGCCTAGTCTGCCCCTCCTCCAGTCACTGTATTCTGACTAAAACCAAGTGAAGCAACTTTACTCCATCCGAATTTAAAACCCTTCATGAGAGCTATGGTCACCTCTCGCACCCTCCTCCCTGATGCCTGAACAAACCCAGAGGTTTTGGAGGAGCCCCAACAATGGCTAAAGCTGGGGCTCACAGCTCACACAGCATCTTCTGGAAGCAATTAGAAACAATGAACACTAAACAGGACAAAGAGCAGACCTTGAGGAGGAAGCCTTGTTTTTTTCCCTCTGTTTCTCCGACAGAGACTTTTGACCTTAAAATTAAGCAAGCCAAAACCACTTCTGCATCTGTAGGTGGAGTGCAGCAGATGGGCTTGGGGCTGCCAAGCTCCGGGGTGAGGTGGGCCCCCGCAAAACACCCAACTGCCTGTAACTGGAGTTACATTTGAAAAGTGGAAGGGTTTTGCAAACCGTGAACCTCTGAGCCTTGACAAGGGCCAGTAATGACGTCTCACTGGCAAAGGTACTGCTCAGCCCGGGACAGAGCATGTAGCTTAGAGCTCTCGTGGGGACCACAAGATTGCTGGTTTCCAGAGCAGGTGACAGTATCTAATAAAGACTTTGCTATTTCCTGATGCCTCCAAAAAAAAAAAAAAAAATGGAACTGTGCACACTTGGGCTTTCTGAATCCTACCACAAATCAGACCTTCCTTTAGCAAAACACCTTCCCAAGCCACATCACTGGAAGCAGAGCAGATTTTTCTCCACAGATCCTTGGGTAAACCAGCTCAGATCCCTCTTTCAGACCCGGAGATCCACTGGTGTGGTCTGTGGGCCCACACAACACTGCTACACCCTTGTCCTGACCTCCGGCTCCTTGGGTGGGCTATATATTCACTTAAAGACTTCCAATGAAAATATCAGCTCAAGAAAACACAGCAACAAGGGATAATGGGTGGGGAAGAACATTCCCCACAAGAAAGAATCTGAGCTCTCTAATTACACATATCCCATCTAGATATTGTTGTAAAGAGCTCTGCCTACATAAGGAATAGGAGATTTGATCTAATAAGCAAATAAAAATCAGAAATCTCTCCTGCCAGCCATGAGAAAGGCTATCAATAATTCATTTTAACAAAAAAGAACATCAAAGAAAAATGCTGTGTTGGTTTGACATTTTGATATGTTGGTTCAGGACTCTTCTTTAATGTGATATGTAACAAACAGCAGAGTGCACCTATAAATGCCAGACATGCTTGTATATTGTTGAATATAACAGTTCGTATTAATATTCACTTAGGCTTTTCAATTAATTCACTTTGATTGCCTTTACATCTCTTTTACCTCCTTTATCCAACTCTAGGCCAAGTGGAGCTCTCGTAAATGGTTTCCAAAGACAAAGTTTTTCTCAAGGTTTCCAAAGACAAAGTTTCAAACTTGTCACCATATTTCCATCTGTTTCTTCATGTCTTCCACCACATAGCCTAACATCCAGCCCAACTTGCCTGACTTGCTGTGAATTGATTAAGAAAACACGTGAAGACTCAAAACAAGGTGTATGTGTCCTAAATCAACCAGTGGTGCAATTTCACTCATATATAGTGGTTTAATTTAATTTACAATTTCCACAGGAGCCTTTGGTGGAGTGGATGAAATTTATTATATTCCAGAAAGCACAGGCTTGCAATCCACAGATTTCAACGTTATGTTGCAAGATGTATTTATTGCATGCAAGATGTATTTATTGCAGTGGAGAACTATTGGCAAATTTAATGTATATTGCTCAAGCTCAGTCCATACTCCCTTCATGAGCTCTCTTGTGTCTCCTGTGCACTGTCTTCTAAGTTTAGGATGGGTAGGGAAATTTATTCCAAGATAAAATCTTCTGTAAAATGCAGCGAATGGTTAACTACCTAGGACTTAGCAGTTCCAGGGAAGAGTAGAAAAGTAAATATTCTTGTTGTTACATCACTTTGCTTAAGGATTCTCCTTGAAGTACATTTTTACGCAATATTCACACCCTTCTTTAAAAATCTATTTCCCTGGAGGAAAGTCCTTGACAGTAACCACCTTTTTTAGCAGCTGACATTGCACGCACAATCCTTGGAGGAAAAGCAGTCATCACTCAGGTCCTGAGCATGGCTGCATCCTACAGTCTTTTGGCTATACATTCATAGATCCACAGGTTTTCTATGAATTGTAGTCTTTAAATTACTATTTATATAGACTGTTACAACTATAAAAGAACTGTTCAGATGCAGTTTGATGGAGGGGTAACAGCTACTGAATGTGATGACAGTCCAGATGGTAAAGCTGCTATCTAATCCAGATGATAAAGTCATATCATCTTTGTTATATCCAGTCAGTTGTAAACAGAAAGAGTCAAAAGGACCTTTATTTATTTATTCTTACCAACTGTTTGCAGATCCCAGTGTTGACAATTGCATCTACTGGAATCCTACAGCTCTGCCAGCTGTAGAAAAACAGCACCCACAGACGTGCGCCCCTTGATGCTTTAACCCATGCTGGCTAAGGGGGGGATCATTTTCCCACCAGCCAGTGAGCTGCCAGTGGGGAGCTTTTTCCACACACAACAACAAGAAACCCCCATCCCCAAGATCTCAGCTCCAGGCTGACTCTGGGGAGCAGCTCCACGGACAAGGTCTTCACCCCTAGGCCACCCGCACCCCACCACCCACACGGCTGCCTCCCAGGCATCCCAAAACCAAGCAGGAATTTCACCATACCACGTGCAGAGGAGACTAAGTCCTGGCAGTGCTTGCAGATGACATCCCTGCAGGTGGGACTGGCTGGTCCCAGAGGCAGCCGTGGGCCTCCCCTTAATCACATGGGGAAGGAGCACAGGGATGTGAGGAAATGTTGCAGCTGAAAACAGATCTTGAGTCCCTTTTACAAGCCAATAGCATCTTAGTCTTTTTTTACAGATGGCAGCAAATTTGTTAAATCACTTGGATGCTTCTGAAAACTTTAGGCACTGTTGGAATAATCCCAAAAGAAAAAAGAAAAAAAAGCCACTGCCACTCACTCAAAGGGCTACAATGCAAACGGCAGATCTCTGAAATCTATTTTAAAAGTCCTGCCATAGCAGGACTGCTACAGACAGCTGGTGTGGGGGGTTTTGAACCCAAGACCTTACTTTATATAAGCCTGTCCCTGCCCAGATCTTTAGTTATATCATGAAAACTAGAAGGGGGAAAAAATATTTCCCTGACACACAGCATGAACATAAACACATTATTATTTGAAAGGCTGTACAAAGGTTAAGCCTTTAATCCTTTTAATCCAGACGACAAACAAACAAAACCCCATGCATGGCTCCCAGAGCACTGCTGAGTGCTGCCAGGTCTCCAGTGGGGACTCTCGCCATTCACCACTGCAGCAATTGAAGAGCCTCCAGCTACAAAGTTGCTGCAGAAGAAATAGATGCATGCACGTTTTTATTCCCAGCTCTTCGTAGCTTATTACAGGCAATCTGGGAGGCTGGCCTCATGTTTCAGTGAGAAGGGTTTAATTCTCGGGTCTGTAACAGCAAGGTTACCGGATTTCCAGGTCTGCCTGCTGAGCCAGCAGCAGCTGCCCTCTTACCAGCAGCACAGCCCTTGAACATAGTGATTCCTCTTACCTGTCACTTGCGTGTCCAGCATGAAGCTGAAGTCTCCCAGTCCAAGGATCACCGCAGGTGACCTACAGGCCTGGAGCTAATCAACTCCCCACGCACCAGCACTTGTTAAGCGTCGCTGTCACTTCCAGAAGATGCTCTGCCATGCACAGAGAAAATGCAGTTTCTCCTCGATAAAATCAAGAGAGTTTGAGGCAGGGAAGTAATCACGCAGTAACAGCAAGCAGAATATAAACTGCAGAGCATCTGGGGCCCGAGAGAGCTCCTTGTTCGGTACACCCTACGGAAAGCACTTTGCCTGGTGCAGTGCGTGCCCGTATTTGTACCACTCCCCCAATGCGGTATCACGATAAGCAGACATCAGTGCAGTAGTCCAAAGGGTTAAACGGATTTAGGACCTGATCTGGGTTTATCAGAACAACGGGAAATTCTTCCACCTATTTCAATGGGAATTGGGTCACGCTGCAACCACGCATCTTAAATGAGCCGCAGCAAGAGTGCCACTAATTTCAGCAGTACTATTCGTGTGATTCAAATGAGAAGTGTGGTTAAGTACATTTATCAACCAAGTCTAAATGAAAAATCTAAGCCATCCATATAAGCGACACATTTAAAATGCCATTCTCCTTTCTGCCATGTACCCAACCACAAATTGGTGAGCCACCACTTTATTTGCATTTACTTCCATCAAAGAGAGCTACCACAGATGAGTTGCAGTAATTAAAATCCACATTTCCTCTCAAACTATTTCTCACTTTTTCTGTATCTGCCTAATCAAGTATAAGCCACTTAGTGCAAATTCTGTCAATTTTGGGAAGAGTTGCTGGGCACAATGTCAACTACTTCAGCAGCACATAGACAAGTCAACAGAAGAGTTAACAGCCATGATTTAGCCCAACCCTCAGCAAGAATTTTTGACAGTCTTTTTGGAACCCAGCAGTCCCCTCTCTCCTCATTTCGGATGCCGTCCAGGATGCTGCAACAGCTCCCTAACCCTCACCCTGCTCTGCTACAAGATGGATTGGACCTCATCTTTCACTCTGAGCAGAGGTCAGGCCGGAGCCACACTGGCAGAGCGATGAAGCATGTGAAAGCTGTAAGGCTGCTAGATGTCCTCTGGTTATTAGTGTAGTCGCTCTAGTGTGTATTGCACACACCCAATCCAAGTAAATACTTTTCACAGTGGTGCAGGGCATCACTACCATCCTGCTCACTGCATCCTTGCAGCAGCCAGAGCTGCAGATCATGCACAGGAAGGGAAACACAAAAAGCAGTGGAAAGATGCAGCCGCAAATTACGTGACCCAGCCTACACACCTCAGTGCACAAGGGCAGAAAAAGAACACAAAGGCTCCCACCCCAGCTGGTGGGACTAATGCTGAGCAAATTTGAAGAGATGTGAGGTGGCACAGGGAGCTTCTGCTCTGCACGAGCCTCAGTCTGTCTCTGGTCTCAGCAAATTCTGCTAAAGCATGTTATCAATTTGAGATGACGTGGACAGCAAAGGAAAAAAAAAAAAAAAAACAAAAAAAAAAACAAAAAAAAAGGAGAAATAAAAAAAATAAAAACCACTCAACACACATCCCCATTTACAATGTGGCCCTGAGTTACTGTTAGCACAATGCTTCTGCTGCCACAAGAACAGCAGGTGTCTGATCTCACTCTGTAAAACAGCAAAGGTCATTGCAAAATTACAGCTGAGTTCTAGGTCTG
Source organism: Anas platyrhynchos (assembly GCF_047663525.1). NCBI lineage: Eukaryota > Metazoa > Chordata > Aves > Anseriformes > Anatidae > Anas > Anas platyrhynchos. Next base: position 11,276,567 of record NC_092621.1, read on the forward strand.
TTAGAAATTCAAAACAAAAATTAAAATTAAAAATACCCACAGCCAACTTAGATCATTTTGGAAGCAGTCACCCCTCTCCCAATCCCCAGCACAGAAGTGCCATCTCCCCAGGTTTTCCTCCCATCTCACAGCACCAAACAGTTGAATTTACATGCATTAGAATAAGATCTGTTGTAAAATCAAAAGAGATAGGGGAATGACTGTAGCAGCTGGGGAAGGGTGCAAAGAACTCTAAAGGCCAAAAAAAGCCCTTATTTAGACATCCTACACGAAGACTGCCAGTGCCATGCGCTATCGGGCTGCCAAGCTCCCTGCTTGCCGGAGTGCTGACAGCATTTCCATCCCTGGCAGCTCGCGAGGTCACAGTCCCTGGGGACACTTCATTCTGCTTCCCACCCTGCTTTCCTTTAGCCCCATAAATTTCAGCTCCATTCTCGCAGCCAGTAGCTCAAGAATACGACAATTAAAGATTAATGTTTTAAATGCATGGAAAGTTGAAAAATCCAGATTTCTGAATGTCATGCCAGACATATTCATTTTTAAACCTTACCCTTGTGGTTTAAGACACCAGGCCAGGAGTGTCACTTTTCCCCAGCAGACTGCAAATGCTTTCTCCTTTTCAGCTGCCAGCTAGCTCTTTGGGCTTATATATTTTTTCTTTATTTAATTATTCACTGTAATACATGAAACATTAAGCAGCTTCTTTCCATGAAGAAATGAGCGTTGCTTCCCAATGACAACATGCTAAGCAGCCTTAATAGTGGGAATAAGGAAATGAGCTTCCTAGAACAAAGGGGAAAAGGGCAGGGAGAATGAGAGAGAAGCTACGAGCAGCTAGGATTTAATAACGCAAAAAGACAAGGCTACGTTTCAAATAAGATTGTCACAATCAGCTGACCTGGGAAATAAAGGAAAAAAAAAAAAAAAGGAGACTTTTAAAGCATAAAAAAGCATGTTTCCTGATACGACTTTTGGGCTAGAATTTTCTTCTTTCTCGATGTTTACAGGGATCAGTCAGCACAGAAGAAGCCATGGATGCAATGCTGAGATATGTGACACCAAGTTGTGTTTTCTCAGTGGTACTAAACCCTGCTAGCTGCAAGAAACGCCTGTTCTCCAGGAGAACGGGAGTTAAAAACTGAAGTCATTAACGAAAGAGAGTCCAAGCCACAATTTTTCCTGTGAAAACAGGACTGCATACACAACTTCCAGCTTACGCTACTCTCATTTAATGTCTTCTGCAGCAGCAAAGAGATGGTCTCATCAGGTTACAGCACAGCCTCATCCCCTGACTGCATCTCATGACCATATCTCACCATCAACCCAGACAGGACAACCCTGGCGACCTTGCCACTGCTGTTAGTTTTGATGAAACTCTTTACCCTGCCCTTGAAAACCTAGGTAGGATTGCGGGGGCGAGAGGATTTTCCTGATTCTGCTTTTTATTTGTTGGGTCACAGAGGTAAAATTATCCCAGTTTGATTATTTAAAGCTGTTGGCTGTGGGGATAATCTGTGCATTAGCAGCTGTCCGGTGGGTGGTTAGCAGCTTTCAATCCATAGTTGGAAGCAAAGAAGTTATTTTGCACAGCACTTAAAAACAGAAAACCAAGTGAACAGGACAAAAAATCCCATCACAGCCTGATGATGAGGTGGCTTTCTGCCGTAAGAAATCCTTTCATCTGCTGGCACAGTGGAGAGTGAGTCCCAGCCGTGCCCTCCTACTGCTCTGTGCACATCGCTGCACTCAGGGAGATGATCCTGAGCGAAGGCCAGCAAAGCACTAACTCCTGCAATTGCAATTCACCTCCTTCTGCCTTCCCAAAAGGAGACCCCCAGAAGCATAGCTCAAACCAGCAGGTTCCAGAAACCCAGCTCAGGAGCCGCAAGCTTGCTATCATCAAGCTAAGTCCCATTAGCCGTGAAGTAAGGAGGGCTAAAAGCCCCCACCTGGGCAGCAACTCCCCTGGGAAAGGTTAACAATGGACCTCCTCACCATGGATAAACATTTAGAGTACAAACACTGCTGGAGACAACCCTATCTAAGCTCTCCATCTGGTAATCCACTAAACAAACTCTTTGCCCAGTTGCGTCCCTACCTGAGCCACAGCAAGCTGCTCCTTCCTGAGCCAGGACAGTTTAAGTCTGCTGATTTTGCTCTTGGGATTGGTGCTTTTTCTCCTCCTACCTTCCTTTTTTTTTTTTTTTTTTTTTTTTCCTCCTCCTCCTACCTTCCTGTAGTCTGCAGCTGCTGAGCTCCAGTCCTGGCCCAAAGGGCTGGGAGCCAGGGTGGGGTCAGTGCAGCACTGGGCAGATTTCAGGCTCAAAGGTTTAAAAAGAACAGACACCAACACCAAAGAGCAGGAAATCAAGAGAGGATAGCGAGGGATGCGAAACATCCCAGGGATAGAAGTGACGAGAAGCAGAGATGCATACTTTTCTTATTAAAAATCTGTATCTGAAAGAGAAGGGAGCATCCTCACACACAACAGACCTGCACCGTGCTATCTCTTCTTTTCTGCATGGCCTAAGAAGGATGAGAGGCACACAACTTTCATGCTACAATTTATAATATAAACTTATAAATGTTTTATCTAACCGTTTTGCCACCACCATACGTGCAAGAGCTTTACGTGCTACGTGACTGCACACACACAGGCCACATCCACACGACTGTAACTGCATGAAGGTTCTTCAGGCACAATTGATAATATCTGGAGCATGTTAAAAAAAAAAAAAAAGGAATATATAGTTCCCTCAGCAGCTGTACTACTTTTCTCAGTCTTTACTAATTAACATATATTAAAGAGGCACCAACAATCACAGACCCAAGGTCACGTTTATCTTCCCTTTAAACCAAGGCACAGAACACTATCTTCAGCATTGACAACACTGCAGTCTCAAGTGTCACATAAGTGAAACTTCAAAGAGTTTCTTTGCCATAAGCCTCTTTTTTTTTCTTTTCTTTTCTTTTCTTTTCTTTTTTTTGAATTACAGTTAATGAACATGGCACCTTTGTGGAGTGGTCTTCTAATTTGCTCTGTCACCTCTCTAGTTCCTCACCCCTTCCTGGTTCTGGGAGCTGCCAGCCTGAGCTGTCCCTCACCCCAGTGCTTCCCTGCCCTCCGCTTTGGCCCCTCACAAAAACAAGCCAGTTGTTGGCTGCCTTCCTTCATGTGCATTGCCCAGAGTGATAACTCGTATTACAAAATACACAGGGATTAATTTACTGAAGTTTTGCTCCCAAAGACAAGCATGAAAACTATTCTGATGCACACTCAACATCCCTGCTGTCATCCTCCCCACTCTTTAAAAGCCATTTCAGCCATGCAACCAAATTTTGTATCCTCTATTAAGTCATTTAGGAAAACTTTCTCTGCTTATTACTTTAAAGAGTTAAAAGTTGCATGGTCTTTATTGTCTCTTGATGAGAAAGGAGATAGACAAGGCAAATGTTTTATTTACGCTTTAAAATTGGATGCAGAAAGATTTATAAATAGATTAATTTTAATTAGTGTCCTCATTTCATTTAAAAAAAAACTAAAAAGCGTTCCTTAAAATTAATGCACTGCTGCCATGCATATTAACAAATATGCCAAGTCTCTGCTTGTTTTAAAGCCCCTTTGTTGGTTAGAGGGTTTTTTATTACATATCAAAAGCAACCCCTGAACAGTTACTCTCAGAAACCATGCTGGAATAAAGCACGGGACAAACATTTTTCCTTGCTTTTTAACAAGGCTGCCCCCATAAGCATTATCCTACAGGGTAAACATTAGCACCACAGCCTTTGTGCCCTATCTCGCAGCACCCTGAGGCCACGTTCTCCCTCCAAATTCAGCCCAAAGAAACTCTTTGCTGTTTGTTAAGTCAAAGCTAGGCACTGGCCCCAAACCAGAAGCATTTGAATAATGGCTTAACATTTATCTCTCACTGAACTGTTTCTCTAGCAGCTGCAGAAATTAGATTCCTTGCAGATAAAGAGCAGGTGCAGTACCCAGGAAGATTTTTAAAAGACCACATTTGATGTCTTGACATTTGCGTTATATTTCATTATAGCATGAAGCAGAAGTGGAATCACTAAAACCCAGCAAGTCCAAGAAATACTGATACTGTGTTTCTGGAGCTCAGTAATCCACACACACTGGATGCCTGAGTTGCAGATGCCAGCACTACAGTCAGGAGAGTTACCAAATATCCTCCTTCATCCCCATTTCTCCATGCTGACCCGTGGTAAACATGCAGAGGTGTCAGAGGCTTTACCTGTAGCACAAACCATGCAAGAGAATCTCAAGTTGTCTGCTCTCCCCAGGGTCCCAAGATGCAGCCTTATCCCTTACACACAAGTTTGCTTCCTGCCTCTAAATATTGTTGACATTTTAGGGTCATCTCTGAAGACGTCCTCTCTCCCAAACACAGGCTCCAATGAATAAAATCTCTCATCTGAGCTGTTTCTTCCTGCCTAACCTCACTAAGATTTGACCTTCCTCCACCAACCACACCACCAGCACCATTTTCCTCATTTCACACCTCGATTACTGCAACCTCTTCTTTCCTCATAACCAAAGTCTGACTTGTGTTCTCTTCAGCCAGTACCACAACAACAGTAAATTAAAAAAAAAAAAAAAAAAAGCATTGCCCTACTCCTGGTTTTCTCTTCTTCAACTCAGCACTGCAAAAGTCTTCCAGTGTTGACTTTGAAATGTATTTCTATCCACTTTGACTTTGCAGTGCATATTAGCAGGGCTCAGCCCCTCAACCAGAGCAGCCTAAATGTTCCATTTCCTAATCAGGCCTGTGTTCTTTGTTCTTGTGCCAAGAAAGCAATGGAGAAAAGCTCCCTCGAAACACTCCTGCAGCTCTGGTGCCAATGGACACTGTGGCCACCACTTGGTGCCTTTGCCCACACCATCTGGGGGACCAACAGGAGACTGAACGTCCACACCTACACATTCTGGGGTCTGTGGCACTTGCAGAAGGAGGGCAGGATTTTTAGGCACTACCACATTGCCTAGATCATTTTCTTTTCCACCTTCCTCCTGTGAGCACCTTGCCCTCTCAGTGAAAGTTAAGTAAGTTAGTATCACTACCCTTTAGCTCCTGGCAAACTGATTGCAACCATCTACCCCAGTGGACATGCAGGCAGTCCAGGAGGGCACTACATGAAACCCGTGGCTGTTCTGAGGATGCATCACCACTGTGACACCCCCAACAAAACCCAAATGAACATTTTTGGATGTCACAGCTGTGAGTGACGGACTTGGATAGGCTGAAGTCTGGCACCTTCCTGTGCTTCAGGCCAAAGAAAAGAGAGGCGGGAGAGAGTGAGGTGACACTTTCCCTCTCTGCTTGATAAAAGGAAAGCTGATGGGGGTGGCAGGAGGGAGAAACAAGCTGGGCACTAAACCCCTTATTAATTAATGCATGTTTTGAAAAAGAAATGCTACTGTGCACTAATTTCTGTTGGTTTCTAGGAGCTTTCGTGACCTTAATAATTCATGTTTATGCAAGCTACTTATAATTTTAAGCAGTTGTTTCATGCAGATTTTGTCCATTGCATTTAACTGTGATTAATATATCTAACTGTGAAATGAGGTTGGTCATAATACACAAAGGGTAGCTTTTTTAAAAAATAGTATTTTTGTAAGGATAAACAAAATTCACAGCTTTGTCTGAAATAATTTTCCATCCATTACTGACACACACAATGCAAGAAAAGGAAAAATATTTTTTTTTCCCAGATTCATCTTTTCCCTTTCCTTTTCATGTTTTGGCAGCATTTCCTATACCATAAACTTTCATTGTTTCTCAAGCACGTAATCAGCGTGTGCTGTCTGTTTTGCTTTTCTTTATAGCAACAGGCGATTAAGAGGACTGAGGGGGGGGATTACAAATACCAAAGTGATTAGGAAAACTGAGATGCAGGTATAGCTCCTGAGACTACCTTTATATTCACGTTTCGGATAGCAGTTTGGGCTCTTGCAGTGCACAGGGTTAAGTACCAAGAGGACTGCCTCCACACAGGGAGAGGGCTCCTTCTTCCAGGCTCATGCCCATCACCCACAGGCACACAAGTCCTTCATCACATCACTTCAGGTGGTGGCCCAGACTGAGCAGCAGTTAGCCACCAGGTAGCCAGAATAAAGCCTGACAGAATCCAAAAAAAAGCAGCTGCCTATGGGCCCAAACACTTCCCTAAGCCTTTCCTGATAAACCAGATCAGTCTATTCCTACCCATCCTTCATCAAAACATACAGGTCTCAGAAAATCTACATTTACTTTGTGTCAACACAAGCTAGACCACGTTTCTCACTCTCGCCTCAGAATTTGGCCAGATTTAAGGGAACTGAGAACCTGCTTCTTCCTGGATAGTTTCGGGAAGGAGACAGGGACGTCGTTGTGAAAGGTCACCTCTCCCAAACGCTGGCAATTCGTACATATCCCCACCAGGCCAACTATAGACTGGAAGCTCTTCTGTAAAGACTCTTTCTTGGTTTTCAGCCTGATTCCATTTAAACAAGTTCTTATTTAAGAAAAACAGCACCTCATTTCAACTGGAATTGCAGTTTGCCCCTCGATATAAGCTGCCAAATACAGGTTGCAGCTATGCCTCCCAGCAAACAGAAAGTTTCCATCTGCAGCAGCAGAAGAGTGAACCATCCCTGCAGTGCCAGCAGCTTAATAAAATAAATAGAAGGGAGCTGAAATTGAAAAAAAAAGAAGTAGATGACTGTAGGAGCCACAGGCTCTTTGTTCCATGTTTGCTCTGGCTCTAGCAGAAATGGGCCCTAATGGATCGTTTTTTCCACAAATAAGGGACGTGGACACTTAATACAACCTACACAAGTGCTTGTGCTCACAGCTTACACAATGGACTCCACAAATCAACCAATTCCCATGGTCCATGCTGCCGGGCAAACTTCAGGCAACAGCAGCCAAAAATGAGACCGGGTATTTTTAAGGCCAGTCTTAGGTCTTCCATAGAACAGCTTGAGTTCAGTTTTGACAGTCACTTCTGTTGTCCTTCCAGCCTTTATCAAGTTAACATTTCAATTAATGGTTAAAAGCATGCAACTGTAATTGGTCTTAGCAGCTTGGAGTAGTGCTCAGAACAAGTTACAGCCCTCTCCCTCCCTCACACCCACGATGGAAGTCAATAAATCCAGGCACAGTCCTATGAGTATGAGCTCACTGTGGTATAAGAGCCAGGAGCTAAAATGAAAGTGTCTTGATAATCAAATAATACATAAAGTTCAGAAGTCTCCTAACTTTTTTATATATTTATTTGTGTGCTTACAAGATCGAAACAAATAGTTTTAATCACTACATATTTGGTACATACATCAATCAGCATCCACTCTGAGCTCCATTAGATTTAAAGGCATCCCCTACCCTGAGGTAGGATTATCCCCACTGAACGCTGAGGACAGACATTAACAGATGCCACATCCCATCTTCCAACCCTTAACACTTCCTGTGTGCTATCAGAGCAATTATCTCTGAGCTATCGTTCCCATCTACAGGAGGTATTAAAAGGCTGCAGATAAAAATGTTATTCACAAAGCAGGCTATTTCAAAGCAGGACTTCCCACTCACAGACCCCATTTTTCCAAAGTCTCAGTACAGAGAAAAACCACCATTGTACCAGATGGGGACTCCAAAGTGGAAATATCAACTCTAGAGGGTTTCTGCATTTCCCAAGCTGAGCCACCATTTTCTCTGCTTGCCCACATCCACAAAAGGAAACACACAGGAGATACAGAGCTTAGGACGAATGCACAAACTTCAAGAAATAGTTTGTTGGGCAAAAGTGCAGCTGTGCTATCCAAACCTTTCCCTGCCTTACGCTCCAGGACATGCATTATAAGAGGGCAGCTGCAGGCTTTCTGGCAGCGTATGAGCCTCTCACAACACGGCTGGTGATTTCACATCCATCAGATGGAGCACTCAAGCTGCATCCACACCAGGAGCGCCACGGTCCTTCCGATGAATGCTCCTTACTACAGTTATAACTACAGGCCATTACCTTTCATTTAGAATACATTTAAAAAGTAAATACATGAATGAAGTACCAAATAATTTAAGAGAGTGTTCTCCAGACAGATAGGAATAACTCATCCCTAAGACTCAGAATTAATTGCAGGAGGGAGAATATTTTCATTGATATATTCCTAGGCTGTAAAGTGGCACTTGAGTGACAGGCAATTACACATCAAGCAGTTTCTGTTGCACAATGTACAGTGGAACAGATACAGCAGGAAGGAGGAAAAAATACGCCTAAATACACCACAAATAAAATTTGTGTGTGCTGCCTGTAAGATCAATGCAAACCACCACAAACATTTGCATTAAAATAGTGCAGTAAATAACCACCCCACAGCTGAGACGTTTACAGCCACATTAGTAAATACACTTTCTCTTTCGCAGGGAGGGAGGTAATTTATTAAACCACCCAAACAAGACATCTTGCAATCACCAGTCGTGCTTTAATTAGGAAGGATCCTTTTGAAAGCAGAGCAAAGGGCTAGATGACCCAGCAGGTCCTTTCCATCCGAGTTACCCAGGAGCTGTCATTCACCATGCTTACGGCTAGGCAGTGCATGGAGGTTTACCTCCTTTGATGAACATGCTGGCACGGGCTGAAAGGAAAGGCTGTGGGCCAAGACAAGCCCATCACACCCAGCTCCCCGCAGCCCCACACCTGTCAGGAGCGACAGCACACCAGCCGGGATAACCGTGCCTTTTGGAGCAGTGCCACCCATTGGTTTGCTGCGTTTATTTACTTCCAGATGAGCGTGGTGACACCCCTTTCTTCTATTCAGAGAAGAAAGGGGTGTTACTCCATGCAAACTGGGAGGCGGATTGCTGCTGGAATAGGATGTGCTGTATCTCATCCCACTGCCCAGGCCCCATCGTACCTACAAAGACATGTTCCTGCTCAGCTCCTCATCCCAAGTAGCGGAGGATCCAAATATAATACATATGGAGGAAGGTTCCTCAGTGGTGTGCATGAGATGCTTTGTTTTTCTTCTGCAAAGACTAGAAGAGTAAAGGGTGGGGAAGATGATTAAAGGAAGGATAATATAGTCTATGCTGTTGGGAGCCTGGAAGGAAAACTGAAAGTTGGCCTGAAGTCAGCTCACCCGCAAGGTTGTATTCCTGCATAAACATGGTGAGCACGTTCCCAGCAGAAATACCTGTGAGTGCTCAAGAGCTGGAAGCTGGCACTGCAGATTTGGGCTATGGATGACCATGAGACAGGTAATCAGTCATGAAAGCCTCCAGTCCTTCCAACCTGGTCATGCTGGGAAAACGGGTAAGAAAGGGAGTAAGAGCAGGATTAATATTTTAAAGCCAAACAGCTGGTTAATGTCTAATACCTGTCCCACTTGTCATCTGACATCCTTCATGCTGGCAGTTGAGCATGGACCAGACAGGGGCTTTAGTCTTCAATGCGAGGTCTGCTGCCATCAGAGCCCCTGCCAGCCCCTGGTGAAGCTGATGGGATGATGGCCGGGCACTACAACGAGCAAGGTGCTGCCACGGGTCCTGTGCTGCCACAGGGGACACTGAGGAGATGCTGGGGCTACACTGAGCATTAGGCTTGCATTAAGTAAGGAAAGACTTTGAGCGCTGTGTTTTGGTGCAGACTTTGGACAGAAACTCTCTCGAAACCCACACCATTTTGAAGTCTCTCCTTGATCTTTGATTGTACTGAAAAAGACGCAAATACCCCAACAGATCATGCTGCTTGGTTATCCCAAGACCACCACAACCACTAAAATATATAACTGTATCACAGCCAGACCTACCCCACTCCACTAGGCAGTCACTTTTGCTCCAGGAGCAGAGAGAAGCAGCAGTGTGTTAACCTCTTAACTGTGGTCAGATGGCGATGGCTGATTTATACAGCTGCTACACCTGCACACAGCTGGAGGCCAGGAGAACCCTGATCCCAAATGGGCTGCATTTTGCCCATCTACCCTGGAGGCTGAGAAGATGGGAACACTGCTGAACTTGTAGACATCTTGCAGAAGGATGGTGGTACTGGTAAGCCAGCACCCAGTGCACGCCAAAGCATTTACAGAAGACCAAGCAGCTGGACAGATGCTCTTGAGCAGATGTGTAACACCGGGAGGCAGCAGCAGGATGTGTTCCCTGGAACACAACAGCAACCAAAGAGGGTTCAGCATCTGTTTTAATAGGGCCTGACTCTGTCAATCTCCTGGGCAAAGCCCGCTCGTCTGAGACTTTGCGGAGAGTGAAGTGAGCATCAAAGCTCTCCTTCGTTTTGTAGGTCAGGAAGGCTTTGGGGCTGGCACAGCGTCAGCTCACATTTATTCTGCAAAGTGCGCTTCAATTTTTCATTATAACAGCACCTACAGACTTTGATTGAAATAAATAATGAACCGATTTGTATCATGAATCTAAGAATCACTCTCTTCTGGTCCCCATCACGGATGGGATTTTCTTCCCAGTGACAAGCGTTAATGCATTTATGCCCTAGTTTCACACAGTGGATGGCACGATTGAAGTGTCAGGAAGGAAGGTTAGCACTGTTTTTTCAGACTGCTCCAGTCAGCCGCAGCAGTCCATTTCAGATGAAAACATCCCGACAGAGCACAGGCTGAAAGGAGGCTGGGTTTTAAACAGCACAGCAAAAGTCTTTTGTGTGGAATATGATTAAAATGTAATACTGAATAGATTTTTTGTGCTGGTCTGAGACAGGGAGGATGTCAAATTGTGGGCTTTTTTTTTTTTTTGCAGAGCGGCGGAAGTTTCACAAGTCTTTAATCCAGTTAGAGACTCTGTTTTCTACACTTTCTCCATTTTTCTTTCTGGAAACCTCCCCCGCACAAATCCTGACAGGCACCGCTCCATTTCTGAGCGCTGACAGAGGACACCTGGCCACTCCCCGTGATGGGACCCAAAGTCCTGCCTACCTGCTCTTCCCACCAGGCAAATATGGCCAAAGCCAAAACCCAGGGGGATCCTGACACTGCCTGATCTGAACTGCTCTGTCAGTGTGAATCACTGGCATTTTAATAATGCACAGTTATTCAATTGGAGACAAAAAAAAAAAAAAAATCAATTACCAAAAGTAGCCTTGCTGTCATTTCAAAGTTTTTGCCAAATTAGTTTAATACAATTCCATTTCGAGAGGAATTTAGATTAAGCACACACAATAAATGCTGTAACCCGCCCAGGTACTAATCCCCTTTGCTAACTGTCTAACACGGCAGGGAAAGTTAATCAAGTGCTGGCCACAGCAAATAGTAATAAAATTTAAGCACAGCTGGCATACCTTACCACAGCAGCCTATCTGGGAGGCTGCACCAAGAAGGAGCCATGGCAATTAGGCAGGTATGACAGCAGAGGCATTAGCTTGTGGAATTACAGGCCTTCTCCTGCCTCCTTTGCAAAGCAAGATAGCAATATCAGCGTATCAGCAATAGATGAGGAGCCTGTTTTAAAGAGAAAAATTACAATTATTTTATTCCGGGTAGTAACCACAAATTAATTTTATTCACCCGAACCACCTCTGTCAGTGCTGGGAGCTGCTGCTGAACCACCGCGGGCTGCCCTAGCTGGCTCCACATCGCATGCAAACCTCAGGCTCCGTGCAGCGGGAGCTGCACGAGATACGATGTCTTGTGACATGGCGAAGGTCAGATTAGATTCCTCGACCTTCAGGCTAAATGCATCAGCTTCGTGCAATGTATTCATACGGCAATTTTTTAATGAAGACAACGCAACATTCAGAGCAATAATGCTTGGTCCATGCGGATCTGTGTTAAAGCACAGTATTAACATAAGCACTTTTGTACATGATCCAGTCAAAATCAGACAGAAGAGCTGTTACTGTGGTGCATGGGCAATGGGAGTGGGAGGCAGAAACTCAGCAAGGTGAGGACAGGCACTATGTGAGCCCAGCATGTTGGACACACCAGCTGGGAATAACAAAACAGGGAATGCTGTAAGGATCATACACCGTACAACCAACAAACCACAGGGAACAAAAAGCAGTTCGTTAAAATGATACTGTTTCAAGAGAAACAAACCTCAATTTACTCATCCACTGCTGTCACTTTCCCTCTGTCAGCAAGCAGGTACGTCCGAGTCGGTGCCCAGCACGCTGTAATGCAGTGCCAGGCTCTCCCAGGCTCTACACAGCAGCCAGCTCTCACATGGACAAGGGGGTCAAATTCAGAAAAATGCTCTTTTCTGCTCTCTCTCTGCATATATTAATCTACGTGCTTATTCCTGTTTACATTATGAGACATATGCCATTAAAGAGCTCACAGGATGTGCACTGCAGCCAAGTTAATATTGCTGTTGGAGTCTCAGCCTCTGTATTTCCTGACTTTTACTGCTGACCAGTTCTATTTTATATATATATATATATATATTTATTTATTTATTTAATTCTGCATTTGTCTAATAGAGTTTGTAAGTAGTGTGAACCCATTTGGGGTAAGAACGCAATATTGAGCGCCAATTAGCACCTGCAGGAAGCCTGGAGAAAGAACAAGCCCTATACTGAAGGCATTTAGAAATATCAGTATAGAATCGTGTACAAATATAGCACAGAAACGTATATTTAGCAATGGCATAAATAAACAATTTGCAAATATGCCTGCATTATAAGACCATTTTGTATATTTCTGTGGATAAAATCTACTGCTTTTGACTTAGGGCAACTTGACTGACCTTTCAAGAGCCGATACGTGTGGTTTATACAAGATTTATGGCCAAACCAGTAACAAAAATAAAAGCAAGACATTTCTTTCACAGATGTCACAACTTGTATTTTAAAGGCAGAAAGTAGAGCCAATTTTACTTAAAATAAGTTGAGCAAAGTGTTTCACAAACCTTGTGCAGATGAGCTAAGGCGGATGGACCTCACTTTAAAGCCTTCCATCACTGTGCACTCTTGCACCCAGCCAGACTCCTACCTGGAGCCATTTCTTTATTCTATAAAGCTACTGAAAATCTAGCAAGACACCAACTGCAATACTATGTAGACATGCAACTCTAAAGTCCTTTTAAATTTGGCCCTTACAACACAGACACTTGACTTCAACCAGCATTGCCAAACAATCCTGCAAGAGATACCTGCTCGGTGAGATTGCTGCCACCGCTCTCCTCATTTCTAGGAAAGCCTTTCCAGTGTGAATGTCTGCTCATAGTTTTTAGAGTAGCAATCCCCCACCAACATTGTAAAGGGAACATAAAAGGGCCCCATGTCACGAAAATCAAAAGACTTTTAGGTCTTCTTTTAAATTAAAAAAAAAAAAAAAAGGAATCACATCCTACTTCTGTAAAACGTTGGTGAGTTTTATAAAAGTGAAAGAATAGGTTTCCTCCAGGCTAAGCATTGAATAATTTTAGAGAAAAAAAGACTTCAAAGACACGTTTTACATCCTATTTGCATTTAGGCATTTTGTTTTTCAGAAAATTAACTCAGTAATATTGCAGGCTATTCTTCCACACACTGAGCTTCGGCCACTGAACAGACAACATGCCCAGTGCAAGAACCACATGAGAGAGGGAGAAGCCACTCCACGAATAAACAGTAAGTCCAGTGAGTCCTCTGGGGGGATTAGCACAATCTTTGCAATTTAGTGCATCCTCGGCATGAAAGGGAGGGTTACAGGGGGCACACAGGTGTTGCCATTTACCTTAAAATGAAGGTAAAGGAACTTTGACCAAAGCAGGCAAGTTTAACAAGATCTTCTTGCAGCTGCTCCTTTGCCAGGGGCAGACGAAACCCAAGCCCATGCCCAAGCCCTGATGGCTCTGCTGAAACCCAGAGGCTGGTGCAGGGACCTTGGAGAGGGCACCTCAGCCCCCTGCACCCACCACAGTGCGTGAACCCCTTGTACCAACACCCCAGCAGTGCAGAGGGGACAGGGAGCAAGAGTGTCGCAGGGGTGTCCCCTTCCTCCCCTCCCTCGCTCTCCCAGCCAGCAGCAGGGACCTGACAGCACGCTGGGGGAAATTTGAGGGGGCTGCAGTTCATTAAAAGGCTACCGAGGGGAAGCACTGAGGTTAACAGCTACATTAGGCTCATTGATAGATTTATGGCACCTTCTAAGGGGCACCAGAGCTTTTGGCAGCCAAGCAGACTGATCCCCGAGTTACAGGCTGAGACAGGTTGTACCGAGCACCCCGGCCACCCGAAGGAGAGGCACCACAGTTAACTTCAGAGTTTGAGGTCGGGTCTCGATGTTTTCCTCTCCCTCACCTCATCCACAGCTGCTCCCAGGCTCACAACACCGCATGTACCACAGCCTGCTCTGTGCAGACGGGAGTATTTAATGACACAGAGAACTACTTTCTGATGATTGGGGGGGGAGCAAAAAAAAAAAAAAAAAAAAAAAACAGAGAAAAAAGCAGCCAGATGTTTCATGCTGTCTGATTTTATCAGTCTGCTGCATGCAGGCAGGTGGAGGGGGGAGGGATGAGGAGGGGGATTTATGGGACTGCCACCCCTCTTGCCCATATCCCAGAGCCAGGCTGCGCTGTGAGACAGTCACACACACACAGGACCTAATCCACCGCATGTCACAGAAGGTGACGGAGATCCTTGCCCTCCACGTGGGTGCACGGGGGGCAGCAAAGCAAAGGCAGGACAAAAGGGGACCCCACAAGCACCCCCCAGCCCCGGTGATGCACCCCACTGAGCCCTGCAGGGATTGGACCACCCCAACCCTGGGGGATGGACCCTAATAGCACCTGTGGGGCTGCACCCCATTGACCTACACTGAGATGCGACCCTCTGGCCCCAGGGCACGGGGTCCTCTTGGTCCATGGGGAATGCACCCCCCTAGGTATAGGTCACGGGGGTAGCACCCCACCGACCCCCCGGTGGGGAGGGGAAGCACCCCAGTCCCAAAGTTGTGGGATGCACCCTCCAGACCCCAGGAGATGGAGCCCCCAGGGCAATGGGGGAGGCACCCACCGACCCCCGGAGACGAAGCCCCCCTGGCACCGTGCCGGGGGGGGGGGGATGAAGCAGGTCGGTACCGGCAGGGGGGGAGCCCCCAACCGGTGCAAGGGGGGAGCACCAAGCCCCGCAAAGCCCCGCAAAGCCCCCTCCCCGCAGGACCAAAGCCGACACCGGGGAGGTGGGGGGGCAAGCACCGACCCTCTTCGCTCCCCTCCGCGCCCCCCACTCACCTCGGAGGGGCCGTGGAGGGAGAGGGGGGGCCGACACCCGCCCGCCCCCGGGGGCAGCCGCTCCCTCGCCGCCTTCCTCGCCGCTCCGCACCGCTCCGCACCCGGCCCGGGGAGCGGCGGGGGCGGCCCCGACGGGCGGCGCGGGGCTCCCGAGAGGGGCGGCCCGACGGGGCGGGCAGCGACCGAGCCCCGCACGGGGCGGTGCCGCTAATCCACCCCCCCGGGGGGATCCCCCAGAGCACCCCGGTGGATCCCACCCCGGCACCAACCGGGAGGCTGGGGTCGGATCGGCTGGACCCTCACCCCCCTCCTCCCCCCGAGCCGCCCACCGTGCGCTGCGGTCACGTCTGGGGGCGCGCCGGGCTGGTGACAAGTCCCTAAAATGTTTTTCCCCCGTATCGCTTTTATCTCTCGGTGTCGCTCAGCAGGAAGCGCTGTTTCCAAAATGAGGGTTGGAGCGAACGCTGAATTACTCACCAAAAAAAAAAAAAAAATCTTTTTTTAATTAGAAAAAAAAAAAAAAAAAGTTCCTTCTTTACTCAAAACTTCAGATTGTTAAAGTGGAAACACGTTTTTTAATGTTCAGTTGCTTTTTAGGTCCACTCTTCCCAGCAGTGCGAAAGGAAGCGGTCAGCAGCTCTGGTTTCTCTCAAGCCAGAGTCCCTTCCTGGCTCATGCCCCGTCCGAGGCAGGGAGCACGCTTCCAGGCCTGCTGTTCTAAAGCCTAATCTAAAAATAAATAAATAAGAGCTCAGAACTACCACAGCATCTCTAAAGGGCTGTCTTTATTACAGGCTGCAGCAGGTAGTCGCACGGCGATCTGGCCCAGATGCTCTGCCTGCCGCTCCTTTGAAGATGTTTGCTCTTGACTGCAGCGCCCGTGCTGATAACCAGACGGGCACCAAGCCCTTGTTTTGGAGTGGGGTCTTTGCTTTCTCTTTCTCCTCCTCCATAACAACATCGTTTAAATCTCTGTAAAGTCAGGCAGACCCGTTTTCCCCCCGTTTTCCATCCCAGCCGTGAGATAACGTTTACGAAGCGCTCCTGCTGCAGCACATTTGGCTCCTGGCAGGGTCACACCGTGGAAGCAAAGCCGATGCTCATAAACAACACTTTTGCTAAGCACTTTCACAGGCAGCTGCTGGCATTCAGTTTTGTAATGTAAATCTATCTCCGCTTCTGCCTGCTAGATATCGGGCCAAAAGGTGGGAAAGATACTGCGCTGCACGTGTTGGGTTTACTCTGCAGGTCTCTATGGAAAGGTCGACTTTGTCTACATCTGAAATCAGGAATTCTGGAGGCTGCCAGCAATGTTTTACATTCCTCTCTTACACATCTGAGCAATACGTTTTTTTCCCCTGCTCTTTCTGAAGGTTGTGCACCTCTTCTGCAACATGAGCATCAAAATCTTAGCTAAATGTGATTTCATGAGTATGGATCTCCCAACATTGATAGGTCGGATTTGCAGTATTTGTATTATCTGATGCCGATAACATCAGCAGTGTTCTGTTTTTCTTGGACTCCAGCTGGGTAGAGATTAAGCCTATCCCTTGGTGTTTTCCACGCTTCACTAACAGAGTGGCCAAAAATCTCATTTTATTTTGCTTCAGATAAGGTAAGGGTGCTAAAAGTAAAACAGCTCACTGGATGCCAAAGGAACCTAGGAGAGGAGCTGGAGCCCAGGAAAAGGGAAGACACCAGCAAGCAGGGAGAAAAAGCAGGTTTAGCACATGGAGCAATATTCAGCTTTCAGGATTCAAATGCTGCTCAGATCATGTAACCCAAGCTGGATGTATCAGCGGGACCAAATTTCAGCGGCCTGTTTCCAGAAAGCTGGAGCACTTTCAAAGTCACAGCACACTTTAGATACGCTAACAATGATTCATCCTGATCCAAGCTTCGACAATCTGCAGTTTGGTCACACTTCCCCAGCACAAGCAGGGCTCCCTGCCCTGACCTGTGACAGCGTCCAGAGACCCGGGCAGATCTGCTGAGCTGTCGCCTGCCCTCGGCTGTCCCCAGCCGGGGAGGTTCACGTTGTGCTGAAGCTTTTCTGTAGATGCTTTGATGCTGCTTTGGTGCAGTTTAGTGACTTGGGACAGGCCGGCAGGAGGCAGGGCAGAAGGTGCAGATGAAAAAGCAAGGGGGGTGTACGTAATGCTGCCATCACTGATGCTACAAAGTGGGGCAGTATGTGTCTGGAGTGGAGTGACTGGAATTGGGACTTCCCCCCAACAGCTTCCGAAATTCAGGCTGCGATTCAAAAACCACAGTGTGACTCCTGACACTCTGGGAGCTCCGCTAGCAAGGCTGGTGTTTTCCTGAGTTCATGGAGAAAAAGCTTCGCCTTTGACATTGCTCTTCTCTCGCCTCATCTCTGCCCTTTACACAGACACACGCTCTCCCGTGTATGTCGCTGGTATAAAATAGACTGTGGACAAGCCACCACTGGCTGTGCTGCTATAATTTCCATTCACAAGGAGGCTAAAATGAACTATCCTGTTGATTTCCTTATCTATGCGGAAAAATTAACCAGCAGGACGACGGTAATAACCTAGAGTTATCTTGGTCCTCAGGTGGACGCTCTATTCCAATTCTGTTTGGAAATAATTACCCTGAAAGCAAAGTAATTTCTGCAGGACGGTGCCTGACTCTGAACAAGCGTATCCATACCCCTTCCCCTGCGACAGCACCAACAGTGATTTGCTTTGCATAAGCAAAGCCCAAGAGAGAGAACACATTACATAAATCTCCTCCTTAACCCTCTACAGTAAATACAAGGCCAAAAGGGCTGAATTAGAGAAATCTTGGAAGTCAGAAGGAGCCATGCTCAGAACACAAAAAGTCACAACAGGCTCAGAGGCACAATCGCAATTTCGGCTCTGCATGGCCTGTTGTCAGCTGTAATAATGGCACACTGCTTTGTTCCAGCTTTAATTTGGATTCCCCACTGCAAATGGGAAAAAGAAAAAAAGAAAAAAAAAAGTCACAGTGCTGATCCAATACTTTTTGCTACCTTTTGAAATCCTACTACAGCTTTACAGCAAGAGGAAAAATAAGCTAATAGCTGTGAATCTATCACTAGGGATTTCTCTCCCTTTCTGTCTTTCCTCCTGTATTTTCAGACTAACTGCAAGCCTTACTAGCACAGAAAGTTCCCCAGATGCAATGGATTTCCCCCAGAGCACAGAGGTTTGCAACTCTTATGTATGACTTGGTTTAAATTAGCATGAAACATAGAAGATAACTTTACCATCTGCCTCAAACATACGGAGGGGGGGGGGGCAAATTTGGGGAGCAAACATGCTGAACTTTAAAGTAAGAAAATATACACTTGGATACATTTACTGGAAGCTGTTTGTGGATACTACACATTAAATTTCTTTTGCTGCAAAAGTCTCAGATATGTACTGTGTATAAATACTACCTTTAACAGACCAAAATAAGTCAATATTAACCTTCAAAGTGTCTCAGATTCAAACATTCAGCTATAAATCTTCATAGAAACATTCATTTTCAAAGCTCCTGAGGGTAAAAGCCTCTCTAAGATTATTTTGCAATATACATAAGACACAGTTCTCTAAAGGCTCTCTTCCGTGTAATTCCAAGATCATCACTTATTTCAATTACAGTGACCTAAGATATCATAAGTCAAATTCATTCACTGAATGAACTTGACTGTTGATCTAATAATTGCAGGGCCAAATACATTTCAAGAAATAAATACGAAAGTCTAAGTTTGAAAAAAAAAATAAAAATCAAGTACCAAAGATCCTCTTAGCAATTCTCATTGAGATTTTTTTTTTCTAATTTCCTCAGCAAATTAGTCATCCTTCTCTTGATAACATCCAGTGGTTATCAGACTGGTTTTGATGCTGCATTTATTTTTCTTTGAAGTAATAAAGTTTGGACTTCTTTGTTTTCTGTTTTTAGATAATTAACACATAATTCCTCCCTTTGTCTACAGCCTTTTTCCTGTGTGTTTTAGGATTTATTAAACATAATTGTTAAACACACGGACACGTATGAAGTCATTTACTGTTTCAAAGCACCTTCTTATATTTGACCATGCACACAAACCCATATCTGCAAGTGCCCGTTGGAGAAACCGTAATATTTTTCACCATGGTTGCTAACTTCTGTGTGCTGCCCTGACAAAACAGCAAGAAAGGCGCTGATGAACCATTTCTTGCACAGAACCAGCACCGAGGATTTATAAAAGCAACTCTGTGCCGTAGATACAGCACTGCCAAAGCAATATGCAGGGAAACGTCCCCATCTTCAATACGGAACTGGCAGAGGAAGGCAAGCCAACGCTTTATCACGATGACATTAATCAAGGGCTGCGCAAAGAGAAGTGTTTTGAGAGATTAGCCAAGTTTTTAATAAACGTGGCACCACAGCCAGTGCTGCCCCTTCCCGGCACAGGCAGGGCTCCAGCCTTCCCCATCAGAGCCCCCCCAGAAATGAGGGATCAGCCTCATGTCATAAGCAGTGGCTGAGAACCGAGATCCCCGACACGTTCATCACAAACCTGCAGCCGGGGGAAACGCAAACCACCGCTCTGATGTCTTCTCCGCCCCAGAGCAGGAAGCACTTGCTGCGGACAAAGCCCGTAAACAGCCTGCTCACCCTTCAATCAGAAACTCGTCACACGTGTTAATCATTACAGGCTCTTGCAGTCGGGTGGTGGTGTTCATCTGATGAACTCAGCTGACAAATGTAGCTTGAATCTGGCCTGGTGTCTGCCCCGAAGTATGCTTTGATTTGACAATTACATTAAAACGCAGCCTGGGTTTGTTTCTGTGTGTGCATGTGTGTGTCCGCGTGTGTCTGTACACATGGAAAGAGACTCCCAGTATTTTGGTGCTGTTTGAATGAGTGCTAAGCATCGCAGGCCATCTGTCAGTAGCTGCACTTCTAAAAGAGGGAAGAAAAGGGAAGAGATATTTTAATCCTTTTGCTCACAACTGACAATTTCTCTGGAGATTCATGCAGCTCGGAAGGAGCGGTGTGGTGTACAAAGGCAGGTTGTGTTCAACAGGTCCCTGAATCCTTCACATCTCGAGGTCATAATATTTTGCTATGCCAGATAAGGACGATGGCGTGTCTCCAGACAGCCAGGGTGCTTTCTAAGGGCTTTGGAATCTCAGATGTAAAGCGATAAAGGAAGGCAAAATAATCGTGCTAAACAAGGGCAAGGCAAAAATGAAGTGTGTGGTCAGAGCATCTTTGGGGATCACGAACATTCTTTGTAACACTGCATAAAGAGATTTGACACTATGGAGAGTTTAATCTTAGTTTAATGTGCCATTTTTTTACCACTACAATATACACAGCATCCTTTTTTTGTTTGTGGGTTCTTTTTTTTCTGCTTGCCTGAGTTTCTCCCCAAATTGTATTTGATGGAAACTCTTCATCAGTAGATTTTTCTCAAGGAAAAAATAAATAAATAAATAAATAAATAAACTACCACCAACTGGTCTGCAGTTGGCATTCCTTTGTCATCACACACCTGTTGCACATCCACAGCAGCCTGTTCCGGATGACTTTGCGTTTAGACTTCCTCATATTTCCTTTGTATTTCTTGCGCTTACTCATTTTAAAGAGGGAGAGATCCAAGGCTGACAAGATACGAGCTGGCTAACGGAAAAAGCTGCACGCTTGAATTTTTTTTAGCTCTGAGAGCATGTGATGTGAAGTCTTGTGAAGGGGCAAAAGTCTCTCACAAGCACTCCCAGATCTTGCCTCAGTGTCTGTTTTGAGCAACCAATACCTGGTTTCCCATTTTAAGTGAAACTCACTGTTATTCAGCTTGAACTACCCGGGGTCTAGAACTCTGAAAAAGCTAATAAAAAAGTTTTCTACACAGTGCTATTTTTGTATCAAACCTAAAGCACTGCAAGCCAGAGCTGTTACTTCAAATGAACATTATTCTGTGTCATTGAGACAAGGGTGCATTGTAACAAGCGCAGGAAATCCAAAGGAACAGGGAATCAAATAAATCACCTGAAGTCCTGGCAGAGAGGGAGAGACAAAGAGACAGACCTCAAAAATTAAACCTCTGCATGGCTCTTGAGGAACTGCAATCTGCAGTGATAAAAACCGCCCTCGCAAATAACACCACCGAAAACTTCAGAGAGCTGAAATGTCAAATACTAATGTAATTCTGCTAAATAGCCCTGAGATAAATCCCATTCTGCTGACAGTAAGGAGTCAGAATATGGCAGATTTCTACCCAGAGAGCTGGCACAGAAGGGAGGAGGTAAAGGGACTGAGGAGCCCGCTCGTGGCCGGGATGAGCAGCCCGTTACCTCCCCAGTCTGGTGAATTCACGCATGGAAGTGAATCAGCACAACAGCTGTTTATGCTCCGATTTCTTTCCAAAAGAGGTAAATGAACAAGCCCTCTCCGCACTGGGGATCTGTCAGGTTTAATGGAAGGCAACGCCTGAATTCGAGTCAATTTGCTTGGAGCAAAGAAGCCTGAGCGCCATAAACACTACGAACATCAAAGGGGTCTAAGTGATGCTGGTGCGATACAAAGGACTGTTACGCAGGCAGCCAAAGGCTTCTGCCTTTATATGTATATATATTTACATATATATATAAATATTTCATTGCTGGTTTGTGATCTGAAGGGCTGCAGGGGTGCAAGCAGCTGTTTTTGCTCCACTCCCTGTGCCCGTCTCAGCCCTGTTCATCCCTGTCCCATCCTCTCCCCATGCCACCAGCCCCCTGCACCCACCCGGACAGCGGTGGTGAGAGCACACGGGGCCCCAGGGCCACGGTTCACCACCACGGATCAGCACGGATATGGTGGTGAGGGCAGTGGGCATTCATTTAAACATTACGTGGATATTGTAAGTTAAGTTGCAAACACTGTCTGGGGCAGTAAGAGCACCCAGCCCTGGGGGATCCCAGTCCAAGGCAAGTGGTCTGCTGCAGACCACCACCCTAAACAAAGCAACATACTGATGGTGCCTCAGTTTTCTCTCTGGTCAGAAAGCCAGTGTTTCACAGAGAAAAATCTCACTGAGAGCAACACCAAAGCTCCCTCCATTGTGGCACACGTGTAGCCACATCCAGCAGCGGCACTGGAACAGCTCACGTCTGCTGCACCTTTCTGTTCAGCATGGCTGCCTGCAGTGCAAGAAGCAAGAAGATACCAGGGTGCTTCTCAGGTGAACTTCAATAGGAATTCGCTGCTCCACAGCCCAGCTCTGCCCATCCCCTTCTTCCCCAGCAGCGGCCCTGTCTCTTGGAGATGCCGCGGCTTGGCACAGGATGAGCAGCCACTGTGAAACCCTTACAAAGGAGAGGGAACTAATGGGATATTGCTATTTCTGGAGCTGCCCATTAGAGAAGCTCTTCTATGGTACACAGCATGCCAGCGTACTTTAAAAAAAAAAATAAATAGGAACAAGAATATTAGCAGAGGAAGCATATGTGGCCCCAAGACCATGACTCATCAGGTTAAATCGACCAGCTGAGGTCAGTGCTTCTACTTATCAGCTTTTAGTTGCAAATACGGTGATGGGGACTGTGATTCTATTACTTAAATTTTACATGCTGTGTAAAATACGGCAGTGATTAATGTCTGTAGCTAAGGCAGCTAGCTAGCTAGATGTGCTGTTTTTAGAATTTGGAAGCTATTTCAAGGTCGAGAGGTTTAGTTTTCTTCCTAAAGTGGGTTTTCAGCTGACAAAGTGGGCTTCCTACAGATCACAGCGTCCGTATTTATAGGCAATAAAAGTATTGTGTGCTCTCATCAGCAACCAAAAACAGCCCAACCGCAGCCTGATGAGAAAAGCCCCACTAATTGCACATCCACAGCCACACATCCTCCGAGCATTGTGGGACCCTGAAAGCATTGACCGTAAGCTGATGCCAAACAGGAGGAAATTTTGACAAACAGAGAAAACATTTCAATAACGTGCCGTTGTTTTTACCTTTTGGCATCCCAGATTTTTGGCAGAAGCATCCTCCCTTTTAGTCAGTCAGTACCCTGGGTGTTCAGACCATTGGTGTGCGGGGGTCGTGTGAGATGGTGCAGCTGGGGGCAAACCTGACCCTGCTTTGCTCCTGGGTTGTGCTCAGCTTCAGGCAGATGGTGGGAAACCACCTCTCTGATGAAGGTCCAATTTTTTGCCAGGACAATGCATGAAGAATATTACAATGGATGGAAATAATCTTTTCTCCCCACAGTCCTATAGGTGAGTTGTTGCTGTTTTAACACCATTTTTCACTTATTGGGATTTTTTTTCCATTCTGGTCTTACTGTCAATTGAAAAAGGATAATAATTAAAAAAAAAAAATCACAGGTAGTGATGATGGGAGGACAGTGCTGCTCTCTGTCAAACACCCAGGCACCCAGAGACTTGCCCAGGTACAATGTATTTGTACAGTAGGAGGAGAAACACCCTTCTTTCCTCTCTTTCACCAGGAACCTGCAGCACGGGGACAGTGTAAGCCCAGAGTAGAAGAACAACCGCCTTACCACCGTTTATCTCCATTTCCCAGCGGAGGTAAACTAATCCCCAGTGACTCACATCCCCGAGGCGAGGCAGCCTTACTGGGGGACCAGGGGCACCCTGGGGAACAGCCCTGAGAAGGGCAGCTCCACTCAGCCCACAGCCTCTTAGCAGCCAGGCCCAGTCGCCAAAATATGCAAAACCTCCTCTAGGAGCCCTGTAGGGCCACGGTAATTACAGACGAGCTGCAGCACTGGCTGGGGCTGTGCTGTAATTACCAGGAACAAAGATAAAACCCGCGAGCAGGCTCTCAAGCTACTGGGATCAGAGCTCTGCTCAGCATTGCTCTCCACAGCTGCATCTCTCTGTCCACAGCATCAGCTGGGCACCATGCAGGGTTTTGTTCAGCTTTACCCGATCTCCAGTTCTTCAAGACTATCTCTTTATTTTTTGTATGAAGACAAGCTCCTGTATAAGACCTTTTTTTTTTTTTTTTTTTTTTTCCAAGATTTTCCCCTCTAAAGCCCTTGCTAGATGTTTCTTCTACATTTCACACTTACAAATTTCATTATTTTCCATTAAAACTGCACATACTCCGGGTCCCTGAAGCATCAAGGGGAGGTGATCTACCTGCTAATGTCAGCCTGATAATTTTGTTCTTAGGTTTGAGGCATCCTCTGCGGCCGTTTCCCCACTAAGTGCTTGGTCTCCTGAATTTTTCATGCCTAAGACGTCTATGACTAAGGCATCCAGAAAGATTATTCTTTTTTAAATACAGGTTAGCTACTCTTTTATTTGATTTGTGTGGGTGTTATTTCACTCAGCGCTTCGGCGTCTTGTGACCCACTTACAGGCTGAAACAGGCTCCGGTGAACTTTCATGTCTTTATGTTCTGGTTGCTCTGAACTTGCAGAAAAGAGCTCTGAGGCAACCCTAGCCTTGAGTTTTAAATCAGAAATGGCTCTTCTGTGCAAATGATTGAAAATACATTATAGCAGTGCAATTCATGATTTTCATGAGCCGCAAGGGCCAAGCAGGGTCTCAGCAGTGTACAGGGTGCTGTGCTCATCTAGAGGGATGGGAAGCATCAGGGACTGTCGTGTGCTTTTTTAGCCCTCACGAAGCCTCATGTCCCACATCCAAGGGGTCGTGGAAATGGCACAGAGCCTCCCCAGGGCATCTCCTGGATTACATGAGGCAGCTGGGGTGGAGGCGCTGCTGAAGCCCAGGTGCTCCTCGACCACCCCAAACCCTGCCCCAGGCAGGAAAGAGCAACAGGCAACCACCTCCCACTGACACCCCTTTGGAAGAAGTTTAAAATAAAAGAATTTCTACCCCCAAACGAGTGTCCTTGTGGGGAACTCCGCTGGAGCCTGGCAGTTTCATTTTGCTGGTATAATCATGCCAGTATGACTTGTCTACTCTTCTGTACTGATATGCCCTTAAGGAGTTTAAGCTGTTCAGTCTGGTTTTGAAAACATTGTGCGGTGACTTAATTATGATATAAATGCATCTTCGTAGGGAAAATATCACAATATAACGGCTGGGAGTTACAGTCAGAAGGTCGGGCTTAGAAACGTAGGACAATTGCACAACGTCTGCACAGAGCTAACCCTGCCCAAGAAAAACTACCCAAGCATGAAACAGAAGATGTGCAAGACTCCTGATCTCGTTAGCCTCACATCAAGGCAGGATGTCTTACTGGAAAATCTAATTTAGGCAAAACTCAGGACACACAGTAGGAAACAGATATAGCTTTTGGTCAGGAGACTGGACAAAATCTGCTAGGAGTCCTTCTCCTCCTTCAAAGTCACCTTCGTTAGCACAAACTCATGTGGTTTCAAGGAAGAACCTAGATATTTTGGAGTAGGCAAATGAAGAGGTGGCTTTGCAAAAATACCCCAGTGACTCTCCACAACTTGGAATATTTGGCTTCCATGTTCCACGTTAAGATTTGCCTCTTCGGTCCCACAAGTAAGAAATACCAAAAGAAATTGTATTTTATGTAAAACTTAAGAAGTCCAGCTCATTCATTAGAAAACCAAGCAAGTTAAACATTAGGCCCTTACTGAAATGTACGCCTGGTCTCTCTTAAGATAAAAGCTAGTTGATTATAAGAGACCACATATCCACTTCCCTTCCCTTCCCTTCCCTTCCCCTGGCACATCCCAGTGTTATAAATGGCTCAGGATTCAAATTAGGATTAAATAAAAAAATAGGATTTATTAAAAGAATATAAAGGAATAGAGGTAAGCAAACAGCGCTGGGTGCACCGGGAGTCTCCGCTCCACCAGGACGCACACCAGTTACATCAAGCAGCTGATTTTTATGCACCTAGACTAATACATATTCATTACTACTTCTAAAAAAGTAGATTATTATAATTAGCTTCCGGGGTCCAGTTCCTCCTACTGGAGCATGCGCATCAGTCTCCTCTGGGGGTCTCTAGGGGTCTTTCATGCTGAAGGCTCGTAGTCTTCCTCTCACCCTTTGCACTTACTTGGCACTATTCCAAGTTTATGGAACACTCTCTGTAAACTCTCCCAGGTCTTGTCTCCCAACCGTCCTTCAGCTTCTTTTCTCTTCCTCTTAATCTCTTGGCCCCCTGGCCAGATACCAAAGATCCACATAGTATCCCATAACAGTCACTAGTTGTTATCAGTTGTTCTGAAACTCCCAGACATCAAACACAAACAGCTTTCTTATTTGACGCTTCACGAGTAATTAAAACATTCTTCCCCAGCCATTCACAGACACATCTATAGCAGTGTTAAGTTAATCTCGAAGAAGACAGGAAAAAAGGCTGTAACTGTTAGAACTAGAAGTCAGGAATAACAAAAGCAAACAGGTTCATAAATTTAAGGAGTGTTTTCTGAAGACGTGATAAATTGACTGGAATGAGGGGGAGACTGGGACACACTGCATCTGTGGTTCAAGAACTAAATTGCCAGTGCAGGGCCCAGGCAGACAGGATTCAAACAGAATTGTTCTTTATGGACACGAATTTATGGACACGAATTTATGGACACGAATTGGAATTGTTAAAACATTCCTCACAATCCCTTATCTTCTTTTTAATATCCCCAATTCGTGTCTCTTCTGTTATTAATAATTGGATTTCATCAGTTTGTTCTTGGAGGGTCCAATTCTTAAGCATCATAATTGACATATTCCCTTCCTTTTTTAACGAAGTTATTACCAATGTACTATTTATCACCCAGTGTATTAATAATGTAAGACAAGGTATCATACAAGGTTTAGACAATAACATCTTTACACCACATAACAATAAAAATAACACTCTTTAACCCATGGTCCACCAGGCAGCCATGAAAATAAAAATAAATGAAAATAAATGAAAATAAATCCCATTCCATATCCTTCCAGGTTTGTGTTGCTCGCTCACCTCCCCCCTCTCCTTCTCTTGGATGGGAGAGAGAAATGGGAAAGTGAAGCCTGTGAGTTGAGATAAAAACAAGAAGATAATAACAATAATAATAATAACAATAATGATTATAATAGTACTACTAGTAATAATGTGTACGAAACAAGTGATGCACAATGCAATTGCTCACCACCTGCTGTCCGATGCCCAACCTAACCCCGAGCAGTCCGGCCCTCCTCCCAGCCTGCCTGCTGACAGGACAGTGAGAAGCTGAATTTAGCTTGGTCCTTGGCTTGATGTAAACACTGCTCTGTAACAATTAAAAACAATTAAAACATCAGCATATTATTAACATTCTTCTCATCCTAAACCAAAACATAACTTTCTATCAGCTACTAGGAAGAAACACCCTTTTTATCAATCTTTAAACAGCAATTACTAAAGCTAAATTTTCCACAGACTTCTCCTTCTTGTGCTAGTAAATAATCCAAAGCTAGGCAATTTTGATACAAAGCAGTTCTCATCATTTATAACTATTTCTATTACAGCTAATAACCTAATTATTCTATTAAGTATATATACTGGGGTCCTATAGTCCCACGATCTGTCTTCTGCCCACGTATCTGGATCATAATAGGCAAACACCTTCAGGGTTGATTCAGGCTTGTGTTACCGTTCGGCGTGTCAGGGTGATCCAGCTCCTGGAAAACGAATCACAATTTTATATAGGTTAAAATAAAGGTTCTTATGTTATTTTCTCAGGACAACCTGACCTTAATGTGGGAGAAGTCCAGTCGAGGCCCTCTCACTCGGCAGTCAATACCCATAGGGGTTGCTTCCCTCGGTAGACCATACACACCGCAGTGGAGGGTCCTGCCCTGGTCTTGCCTTCTCCCTTTCCTCCCTTCAGGTTTGTCCCCTTTATTTGGCATCCTTAATTCATGCAGAGCCTCGTTGCCAGAATATTAGTTCTTCCTTAGCATGAGTTTCAGTTTCCCAGGAGCAGACTCAACCCTCCAAGTTTCAGTAGTTACTGGTCCTTTTATTCTGGATGCATGGGTCCCTTTCTGCGGTTCTCACAGCTGTTTCAGTAGTCAGTAAAACAAGGTACAGTCCCTCACACCCATGCCCTTGAGCCAAAAGCAAAAAGTCAATAGCAGCTTGATCCTGTAAGAGCGCATGTCGCAGACTATTTTGATCTGGTAACATCTCCTCAAGTATCTCTGTCATGGCATAGGCTTGCTTCTTGGCCCAGCATACCAATTTTTCTAAGTTGTTACGTGCGGCCGCAGATGCCACTCCAGGCACTGAACTTGCTAATGCCGCTCTAGCTGCAACCCCACACAATTCAACATTATCATTGCAATCCGATGCAAGCAATGCCCATTTATGTCTGGTGATCTCACGCAACTGTAACAAGCTAGGAGCAAATACAATGAGTTTATCTAAGTAACATGGACATCTGATAGCATTTGCAGGGATACCTTGCCAGGCCCCATCCCCACAAATCAGAAGCACATCAGGAGGTAAGGCCAAAGCTGCACAATTGTTCCAAACACTGTAGTTGTTACCCCTTGTCTCCATGCTACAAACCCCTAAACCCTGCTTAGCAGCGTCATTGTAATCACAGGTGTTATTTGTGTTTTTGTACCAGTATGGCCCTTTCCCGGTTCCTGTAGCAGGATTCACCTGATAGCCACGGCTACGTTCACATTTGTAGCCACCTTTCAGGTTGATACAGATTTGACTACAGATACCAGGGTTTTGACATTCATCAATATCTCCACAGTTTCTCTTGTCTACAAACTCAAACCCAGCTGGACAGTCACATTCATGTATGCTGCATTCCTTCAGGGGCTCAGCACCCCAGTCCTTGCAGTCTCTCTGCTGGTTACACACTTTGTTGATATCTATGCATTCTCCACTTCTGCACTTGAATTTGCCAGGTCCTGAGCACTGAATAACATCGTTACAGTTTGCTTCATCAGTGCCATCCAGACAGTCTTCACATTTTACTCTAGCACCGTTGGCAGCAGTGCACAGTCAGGCGAAGGCGAGCAGCAGGCAGAGTGCCCTGCACCGTCACCTGTGTCACTTATACTACTCCTATTACCCATGCTGTTAGTGTCAGTGGCATCCTCCTTGTACCGTTTCTGTCTTTGTCTCCCCCCCTTTTCTTTTTGTCACTGGCCATTCACCACAAATGGATGAGACACATGATTACTAGTTAGGAAAGAGAGTGTAACGTCTGCTATACGGCTGCAGGCAGTGCCAGCTGCAACCTTAGGTTTGTGAAAGAGCCTGCCGGTGGTCGTTTGGCAGTGTAATCTGCGTCTCTGCACTCCTGCCCTGCAACAGAGCTAAGTCGTCATTAGCAATAGTTATAACACCGATCTGGGGACTAATAGTCTTTTTTACATTGCAAGATAAACCTTTTATAAAAAGAATGCCAAAGAGAAGCAGCACAGCCGCTGCTGCCGCTGCCTCCATGGTTATGTCAGACAGGCTGCAGGGTCCTGATGTCCGCCCCTCTGCTATGTGCGGACTCGCCACACGCTGAGGGTCAGCTACCGGTGTCCACTGACGCCTCTGGTCTCCCGTAGCAACTCGATCTCGGATGTTCTGCAATTACTTCAATTTCCCCACGTTTTGCAGCTTCTGTCAGGTCTATTCTGTGTCTCTCAGAGCCGTCCGTGACTCTGCAGCGTCTCTCAGGGCTCTCTCCGTCCAGCGGTAGTCCCTCCGTAGTGTCTCGGGCCTCCCAGCACCGCTCCGGTCTCTCGGCCTGTTCAGGTCTCAGTGAGTCCAGGTCTCGGCCTGTGCGGACCTCATATGTTGCAGGAAGCATGTCATATCATGCTCCTGCCTTTTTCTTGTCACAGTCAAAACATTTAAGAGCAAAAATAGGATACACAAGATACACAAGATACACCGGGCCCATATATTAGGCACCACCACTCAAAACTTGGATAAAACAGCACTTCTTTTCAGTCTGTCAAGCACTTCGTTCGTCTCTGCCCACTCCCTTGCGGAGAGTACGGAACAACGGATCGGAACTCTGCACTCGCTTTGCAGCAACGCTGCGTCTCACTCACACAGCACACTCGCACACGGAGGCCTCCAGCACATCTCATTCATACCACAGGAATATAATTTAGAATGATAACCAACCAAATAAGTATTGTCTCTGACTGTGTTCTTCGTGAAGTGACTTGTAACACTGTGTTTCAAACCCTTACATTTACACAAATACTTTCAACACAAAATACATACATAAAAACACATGCAATTATTAACACTCCAGTTAGTATCCCTCCAGCAGCTGAAAACATACCGTTTGTCTGCAGTTTCAGGAGATCTTTGCTCCTGCGGTGAGCAGCCGAGAGTGGAGTCCCCTCCGAGCAAAAACACTCAGGGTGCACCTAGGGGCATCCACGCTGCAGCCGATCCCGCAGCCGAGCAGAGTGTCTCCTGCCTGGCTCACCAAAATGACTCACAGAAAGCTGACTCCACAATCAGTAGGATTGTAAAGTAGGTATGTTTACTCAGTTCTGTGCGGCACGGGGCAGGTAGTCCCACCAAAGTCGTGCAGGCCTAACGTGACAAATTGCTTTAGTAAAAAGTTACATATACATAAACATTCCTATACATATACATAACCTGTCCCTTTATGAACAGTCCTCCTTATTTTAGACCCCTTGGTTAAAGTCTGAACCATGAGGTTGTTTTTGATCTGGTTCTCGGGGCCCGAGAGGCTCCTGTTATCTGGAGGTATAAGCACAGCACAGCACAGCAGCACATATTCATTCATGCTCTCTAATTTCTAATTCCAATGTTTCAGCTTGCTCTTTTCTGGATCCACAGGTATTCTACTATTAATGTTCAAAGCCTGACAGACCCCGTCCTCCATGGATCAAAATACAGGGGGTCTTAAGGGTTCTTTTGGTCATTCTGTCATAAAATACTGGATCATTTTTAATTTACTCTTTAATTTTCTGGGGCCCCTATTGTTCCAATTTCTAATCATTATTCATAATGGACTTTTTGGTCATATATCTAGTAATTTGCTCCCTTTCTGGTCCTTGGTCTTCGATTTTATCTGACCCATCCGGGAATTTTACTAGTGGCAATTCCCACAGCCCTTGGCTGCCCAGTGAGAGTGTCTTGCAGGGGGTTTAGGACCTATCACCCACCCACGTATCCCTCTTCGCACCAGTCCAGCCCCCCCGACAGGAGATTAGAACCAGTGAGAAAACAAAAAGACCTCCACGCTGACTTTAGAAGTCTCAGTTACACTCTCACACACAAAAACTGGCAACCGTATCCTTACCCAACCGGACGGTATCTTACGAATCAGTCGTCTTCGTCCAGACTCCAATCGGACGGTATCCACCAGCGTCTCTGCTGTCTTCGTCTGGGATCGAACCAGACGGTATCCAAACGACTGTCGTCTTCATCCAGTTTAATTCCGGACACCGGAATCGAACCGAACGGTATCCAAACGACCCTGTCGTCTTCGTCCGGATCTTCGCGCGCAGAATTACGGGCAAAAAACAGCCGGCAACACGGGAGCTCAAAAAAAATCAAATTCTTTGCTTACCTTTATTCAGGTTCAGGATGGCATTAGTCCTGATCTGACTCAAACAGGAGCCACCAAATGGTGGGGCGCCTCTCCTAGATTAAATCAGAATTCAGGAACTATAGCCATCCCGGACGAGCCCCCAAATTGTTATAAATGGCTCAGGATTCAAATTAGGATTAAATAAAAAAATAGGATTTATTAAAAGAATATAAAGGAATAGAGGTAAGCAAACAGCGCTGGGTGCACCGGGAGTCTCCGCTCCACCAGGACGCACACCAGTTACATCAAGCAGCTGATTTTTATGCACCTAGACTAATACATATTCATTACTACTTCTAAAAAAGTAGATTATTATAATTAGCTTCCGGGGTCCAGTTCCTCCTACTGGAGCATGCGCATCAGTCTCCTCTGGGGGTCTCTAGGGGTCTTTCATGCTGAAGGCTCGTAGTCTTCCTCTCACCCTTTGCACTTACTTGGCACTATTCCAAGTTTATGGAACACTCTCTGTAAACTCTCCCAGGTCTTGTCTCCCAACCGTCCTTCAGCTTCTTTTCTCTTCCTCTTAATCTCTTGGCCCCCTGGCCAGATACCAAAGATCCACATAGTATCCCATAACAGTCACTAGTTGTTATCAGTTGTTCTGAAACTCCCAGACATCAAACACAAACAGCTTTCTTATTTGACGCTTCACGAGTAATTAAAACATTCTTCCCCAGCCATTCACAGACACATCTATAGCAGTGTTAAGTTAATCTCGAAGAAGACAGGAAAAAAGGCTGTAACTGTTAGAACTAGAAGTCAGGAATAACAAAAGCAAACAGGTTCATAAATTTAAGGAGTGTTTTCTGAAGACGTGATAAATTGACTGGAATGAGGGGGAGACTGGGACACACTGCATCTGTGGTTCAAGAACTAAATTGCCAGTGCAGGGCCCAGGCAGACAGGATTCAAACAGAATTGTTCTTTATGGACACGAATTTATGGACACGAATTTATGGACACGAATTGGAATTGTTAAAACATTCCTCACACCAGCCATGTGCCAAGAAACCCCAGCCAGCTGAGGGCATGCTAGTCAAGTTCTAGCAGCAGCTGTAAATCATTCTTTACATTAACATGGGACACCTGCTATAAAAATTTCCCTTTCTTTTTTGCAAAGACTGTAATGGTCTTCAGAAAGTTTGCTTTACATTGCCTGTGGCTCAAAGCAGACGGAATGCAAGACTGAAAGTGCTTGGTAGTTCCTAAAGAAATCTAGAACGCCTACATGCTTTTTAATTACATAGCTATACGTGCACTTGATTAAATTAAAAAACAATTACCGCAATTTATGATATGAATCAACTCTTTGGCAAACTGTGATTGCAGCTGATTTATTTATTTAATTTTTTTTTGTGTGGATTCTCTGTAATTGATACTGGCTGATGTTTCTCCTTACAGCAGAATGCCAAAAGGCAGTTAGTTACTCTGTGGGCGCTCTGGCTGTTCATTTCTGGAGTGACATGAGCCTTTTTCTCTTCCTGAGGGAGGCTGAATGGAGGTGGCAATTTGTTTATTGGCCTTAGTAAAGTTGAATTACAAAATAAGAGATGCCAAGAGCCCACGCTGAAAACCATGGTGTGAATGAGAGTCTCGTGGTGTACAGATTGGTACGTAAAGAGGGACCCCTGCGTGGAGTGCAAGTTCATGATGCACCACTAAGTTCCTTGATACTCTTTCATAAATATGGATGGGTATTTGTTAGGAAAGGCAAGTATTTTGCTGGTGTAGATACATAATCCTGTCTTTGAAGAAAGTGACAGATGTACATATTTGCTGAAAATATCCCAGAAATTCACACTTTTGCAAAACAGTTTCTCACCTCCTTTTGTTTAACAGCAGTATCCACAACAGGATCCTTTCTATAGGGGATACAAATGCTCAAAGTAGTGAAACAACTTCATAAATAACACCCATGGACTTGCATGACTTTGCAGAAGCTCAATAAAATTCTCAGCCCAAGCTATCCTGACAGCAGTGGCTGGAGGTGCAGAGCTTTTCTCGTCCCAAAGTCCCCCCAGCATACTATAGGCAGGACTTGTGCCTTTCTTTGGGTTGGCTGCCTGGATGAGACCACCTTTGTGCATTACCTGCCCGATATCAACATTGCCTCAAAAAATAAACATAAATGCTGGCAGTTTTGCTGATGGTATGATGTTTTCATTTCATCAGTCAAATTGGACATTAAAAATCTGCATCTAAATCCAAACCCATGAAAGAACTGAATAATGTTTCTAGCAGGTATAAAAGCCAAATAGACATGCATACTGATTTTTTGTTTGTTTGTTTTTTGCTTGTTTTCTGCTTAAATAAAACAAGAACAGACCACCAGAGCCCAATCTCCTGCTTTACTATTTGACCAGCTTGTTGAACGGGAAGCCTGCTGGAATATCAATTTTAGCAATCACACTCAAAGCGATGAAGCTGATCTCAGGGTTACAGGAATGTTAGTTGAGAAGGTTGTTTAAAGCTCAGTGTTATATAGAATACCTCAGTTGAAAGAGACCTTCAGAGATTAGCACTTCAGGGCTAACTGAAAGTTAAAGCATGTTTCTGAGGGCATTGTCCAAATGCCACTTGGACTCTGACAGCCATGGGGCATCAACCACCTGATCTTTGGAGGCCACCCAGATCAGCTTCTTGGTTGGAGCAAGGTTTTTGCCATCATTGGGTCCAGTCAGCTATGGCTTTGTCAAGGGAAAAGTGTAAGGTCTCCAAGGGTGGAGCTACCACAAAGCCTCTGGTGAGCCTGTCCCAGGGCTGCATCACCCTCTTAGTGAAGATTTTTTCCTGAAGTCCAGCCTGAAATGTCAAAGGTGCAGTTTGATTTGTTCATTTTTAGAATCAGAAATGAAAGCATGTCTGTCATGTCACTCCAGAAATGAACACATCCACTGCTGTGTTATCTGTTACTACTGAGATCAGTTGGATGCTGTTGTTTTTAACTCCCTCCCAAATAGTTGTGAGCTGCTGTTAGAAAGCCCCCCTAGGCCTCCTCTTCCACAAACTAAACAACCCCAGTTCTCTCTACTTCTTCTTGTAGGCCACATCCCCTAGACCCACGGCCATCCCAGTAGCCCTTTGCTAGATCTTATTTTCTCAACATCCTTTTTGATTCAGGGAACATGAAGTTGGACATTGGTATTCATGATAGAGATGAGATCTCCAGTGCGTAGAAGAGGGGGATAACAACTTCCTGCTGGTCACCTTCATATTGTGATGAGAGTGTCCTGGTGGCTTATATTCAACATGACACATGGCCTGCTCCCACTCGGCTCCCAGCCCAAACTGGTGTTTGGTGTTTTCCACTCCAGGTACAGGCCTCTGCACTTCTCCTTGCTCAGGTGTCTGTCACCCAATTCCAAGTTTCTGTGTCCCTCCGAATGGAAGCTCATCCATTCAGCATGCCAAACACTCTCCCCTACCTTAGTACCATCCTCAACTTTTCCAAAGATGTTCTTTGTCTCCTCATGTGGCTAATGAAGCTACTGAACAATATTAGCCCCAGCTTACTACAGGAGCCCAGCGGCCCAGCCAGTCCTCACCTCACCCAACAGCCTGGACTTCCAGCCCATACTTCCACAGCTCCTTACGAGTGTGCTATGGAGATGGTGTTGAAAGCCTCACTGAAGCCAAGTGGTCTCTTAGTCACTGCCCCCAGCCAGGCATTTCATCAAAGGAGGCAGTGCAGGTGGTAGGGCCCAGTTTGCACTTCATTAATCTTTGACCACTCCCAAGCACCTTCCTCCCTGTTACACGCTGGAAATGGACTCAAGAGGACGTGCTTCCTGTGCTTGCCTGGCACTTGAGACTGCACCATGTTCCCTGTCCTAAGGACAGGCATACATGTAACTTTTATCTTTCCCCTCTCCCCAAGGACTTCCCCCAGTCGCTGTGGTTTCCCCTGGTTGAAGCTCGCCATCTCTCTCAGCCCCCTGGGGTGAAACCCCTCATGGATCTTCATGTACACACATCCAGCAGTCCCTAGTGCCAGCTATCCCCTCCATCCTAAGCTACCGGGGCACACATTGGTATCTGGTTTAGGCTTTTCCAGCATTTTCCATGTTTCATGTCAGTCATCTCCCCCAACCATTGGCAGCCCTGTGGCATTCACTTTGGGTATGTGCAGCTCTCTCTCAAGCCCTCTTGATCTGCAGTGCTGGGTGCAGGAAGCCACGGGCAGGAGACAAGCCTCAGAGAAGCCTCCAGAGCAGCCTGGGCAATTGTCTGTGCCTCTGAAACCAGCCAGCAGCAAATCTGAGAGCCCTGAGAGGCTCAGAGACAGATGTGGGAGAGCTGGAACTCATCTGATTGCAGCCAGAGGGCTGAGCAGACTCGAACCCCATTCATTACTGCAACCCCACAGGGTGAACGCTCAGATTTCTGCACTCTGTTCTGTGCAGCTGATGAATGTTGCCTGCAAGACACGCTAAGAGCAGGATAGTCACCAACCTGCTCATACCTTTAGTTATCTTCTAAGCAATTGCTTTCTGAAGACACACTTCAATTAAAGCTGAAGCAATGGTCTCTTCTCTCCATCACTGCACAGGGTAAATGAAAACATACCAGTTATTTCTGCTGCTCATGGCTCACAAATCCCTAACCCTCGTGCTGACTGTCAGCCAATGTGATCTTGGCAGCACGTCCTGTCCATTCTCTATAAAAAGGGGGGGAAAAAGAGGATACTTTAATACCAACAACAGAAGACCTCTTCCTTTAGAAGAATGTAAGAAGTTGGTTCAAATGCCTCTCTGTAAATGCTGTGTGCAGATTCCCCTGCATATCAGCGCCACTCATGCAGAAGGGATCCTGTATCTCTTTGGCTGAGTGTCTCAGGTTTGGGGATATTAAAATACGTGTAAATCTTCAGCTGGACTGCTGTCAGTGCCGGTGCCTAACATCAGGCAACATCTTTGCAGCAAGCAATTTACTAATGCAGTGAATTTAGCTCCATTTCCTGTTTGCAATGCATCCAACAGACAGACCTCAGTTGTTATTCTAAATGTGTTTATAATTCCATTTTATTTCAGCCTGTTTTATTTGTACATGTTCCAGCTTATGGAAGGTCACAGGCACTCTGTTTCAAGTACAACCGCTCACCCCCATGACGTGTTGTTTTCCTGGATGACTGAAACCTTTGTGAACGGTCGACTGTTCCTCTCCCACGCAGGCACGAGCACAGCCCCAGACGCATCTGCAGCATGTTGACTGGTGGGCATGAGCCAGACCCCTTTACGCACAGCTCTCCAGTCTCTCCTGCTGTTCTCAGGGAAGCGCTTCAACCCCAAATGTCTCCCTGGTGCGCACGGGGCAGGATCACTGGGAGAGCAGCCTCCAGGAGAAGAAGCTCAGGTCCATAGCTCACAGCCCGCCTGGACCGAGAGCAGCACCCACGCCAGCCCAGAGGCAGAGAAGCTTCC
Organism: Anas platyrhynchos; assembly: GCF_047663525.1. Taxonomy (NCBI): domain Eukaryota; kingdom Metazoa; phylum Chordata; class Aves; order Anseriformes; family Anatidae; genus Anas; species Anas platyrhynchos. Next base: position 11,313,645 of record NC_092621.1, read on the forward strand.
TCACCGCCGGCCCCAGGCCAGCTCCTCTTTCACACAGGAGTGGGGCAGAGAGCAATAAAGCTTGTAGCCATGCAAGAGCTTTTCAAAATGCCATTAAGAACATTGCATAAGGCGCCTCAGGAATCGCAGGCCTCACTGGAAGAAGCAGCCCTCCTGGAGCCATGTGTGTTCAGGCATGAGCGTGACTTCTCCATCAGGCTGTCTTCTCCACAGCTGAGGTGGGTTACTGCGAGGTTGCTGCTAGGAGAAATGACCTGGTTTGGCTAAATTTCTTCTGCAGGTCCCTTGAACGCAGGGCCTGAGATTTTTAATGGCATGTAGGCGTACTATTTAGCATTGCAAAACTGACATATTACTTAGCTAAATCTTACTTTCGGAAGTGACTGAGGTCCTCTGGAGATTATGGAGTCAGAGCAGGATTCTAAGAACTGGTTATAACATGACTCTGTTTGAACAGGCAGAAAACAAAGAAGGACCTATAAAGACACTCTGACAGTGGCAGAGAAAGCTTACAAACTCCCTGCCATTTTACTTTACAATACACCACTGAAGTCTTCTCCTAACACCTACTTCCAAGATCAATCCTAGGGCAAAGGGAAAAAGAAGAGCTGTACAAAAGGAAGGAGTAGAGAATAGCAACACGTGCTAGTCCTGCTGGACTAGTGCATTAGGTGATGGCAAATCCTGTCTCAGAAGACATCAAATGCACCAGAAGGGAAGGAACTGAGTGATGTACTGGGAGTCAGGACAGCAAAAATGGAACAGTAAAATATTTCAGTCTGTTTTGCCAGGAAAACAGGACTTAATGCAATCAAACTGTAAACGCATCTATGCCTCTACCTTCTCCTACTTATCCCATTATAGAAGTGAAGCAGCCTTCAAAATAATTTGTCTACAACTTCCATAAAATTAAATGGCCCACTAGAGAAGATGCTTTTTAGAGCTGCAACACAAACTCTTCCCTTTTTAACAAGCAGATAGCCCAAAAGGGAGAATTAATCTTGTATATGACCTTACTACAATAAAAGCTTGAGTAAGGAGATAGCAAGTCCTTAGAGCACTGACTCAGGAACAAGATCTATTTACATTAGAGAACTGGCAAAAGTCAGTTCTTCCCTGCGAAGTCTTCCCTGCTGCATGGACAATAGCTTGCTTTGGAAGCAAGCAAAGAGAAGTTTCAATGTAAATTAGCATCAGCTTTTGTTCATCTGAACAAACCACATCTTGTAAGCTGGATCAGAAAGCCAGCTGCTTTAGTTCAGCCACTGGGGCAGCTAGCATAGACAAAGGCATTTGTTGAAGAAGGGGGAGGTTCCTCGAAGCATCACTAGGGAATCGAAGAAGAGGTGAAAGCAACTCTGAGAATCAGGTAATAGAGATCTAAGCTTGAGATGACTCTAAAACTGAAGGCAATTGAGAGCTTAGTAATAAAAAGGCAAGGGTGGAAACATCTAGGTTAGAAGTTGGTAAATTGTGAGCACAAAGATGAAGTCACCAAGAAACAGGGAAGAAGAAAAAAAAATAAAAAACAACCATCAGGTGCCAAAGTTTTGAGAGGAAAAAAAAAAAAAAAAAAAAAAAAGAAACAGAAAACTGAGTTTGGAAAGGTATTGGGGAAAAAAAAAAAAAAAAAGACTACTGATCAGCATTTCTTTCCTTGTTCTTTGCACTGTCTTAGAAGCCAGCTTATCTTGTTCCTCCTCCTCCTGAGTCAGAAGTCAATTCTTATCATCACCTCTTCACAGGCTTTGTGTTGCTGCTTTGTAGGATGGATAAAAAAGATGCAATGGGAGGAAACTGCAGATGATCTTGTCCAGAGATGAACACAGGTAGTATTCTGACCATGTCTCTTCCCCATCCAAAGATCCCTCCTACTCAAGGCCACCCGAAGTCACACATTTGTATTTGACACTTATAAAGCACTTGGCAGCACCTCGTTCCCTGAGTCATTAAAGTGTTGAAAAATAAGCATAGCCACAGAATAAAGGAGTTATTTTCAAAAAATGTGTACTTCTCTGAATCTGAAAACCCCTTTCCATTTAGAAAGATAGATGGACACAATAGGGGGAAACTAGGACACAAACAGGCTTTTGACTACCTGAAGTGCCTGAAGCTCAGTTTAGATAGAACTGACACTTTAATGGAAATCTGAAAAGTTCCATTTCCCAAACTGGTGAAGACCTTAGGAAAAATACTCAAACTACTGAATAAATGAAAAAAAAATACCTTCAGGTATTGCATGCATGTGATACACATTTACCACTTGCAGCTCATAGCTTGAAAGGGTGCTTTATTTTGTTTCAGTACAGATTCAGTCCAGTTCACAGAGAACACAGTTAATACATATCTTTACTTTGTAGGAGAAATGGGCATGAACACATGAGCACTCAGCCACCAGTCTTTTATAGCCAATTTATGCAACTTTCACCTCGAAAGCATCATGCATGGCACAGAGTTTTCACTAACACCTCATAAAGGAGCACTGTAAAGCCATCTCTAGAAACGCAGGAGGATGGAAATCTCAAGGACTGTAAAATTAAATGTATGTCTATGCCATTTGTGGATCTATCCTTCAAAATCCTGTTTTTGAGATTAACTGGGAAGTTTGTTTTAGAAGAATGAGTCCCTGAATAACAATACTTATTTTCCCTTAAGGTTCAGGTTCTTCAGGCTATAGATAGCAATCTTTACTTCAGGTAGCCAGTGAGAGACAGACTCACAGCAGCCAGAACTGTCTTAAAACCTGATCTGTGAGCTGCAGCAGCAGCTAATACGAAGAAAGGATACCTGAATCTCAGCAGAACAAAGCAGACTCCCACGTTCAACCACTTTATTAGAACCTGAAACGAAGGCAAGAATGTTTGCTAAATTAATCCCTGTTACTGTACCAAACTTACCTTTATTGTTAGACTTTAGGTCTGGTAGCACCCATGAGGATTTGGGTTTTTTTAAAGCGCATTGGACTTGAAGAGTCCAAAAGTTCTTCTGTGTCCCCCCATACACCCAGGTGTATATCAGGTGGTCTAGCAAAAGGTACCATCGCTCTTCAAAAACCACTTGTTACTTACATCAAACCTATCAGAGGGTTCTTTGATACACCTAGTACAAACTCTATCACACAGGTTCTACCTTGAAGGAAGAGAAAGCTGATAAATATTGTAGGGAGTTATCTTCTATTTGGGGGTGGAAACCTCTCTAAAGGTGGCTAAAGAAGGGTAACATTTCTGAACATAATGGCTCTAAGGGAGACAAAACCCCTGTGTCTTCCACAACCTAACGTGAAACCCAGCAGAAACATAAATACAGAATGAAGATGAGAGGACAGAAAAGGGACTACAAAAAGATACTGTCAGTCTGAAGGATGTTTCAAATACAGCTTTTCAAAGCTGTTTTAAAAAAATTGTGCATTCAACTTACTCATGAATACTTCACTATTTCTCTGACACTTCCAACTGATTTCTTTATCCTCTCAAGGAGCTACAGAAAATCAGAAAACATCACGAGACAATGAAAGCAGTGAGTGAGAATATACTATCAAGCACAGAATTCTTTCTGTATGCTGTCAAATGTAAAAGCAACACAGCAACTCTCATTTGTCCTCCATTTAAAACAAACAAGTTTTGAAAAAGCTTAAAATAAACGTCCAAGCTGAAAGTTCATGCCCAAGCTCCTCAAAGATTTAAACACAGCATTTTACAACTGAGAAAACACTGCATCTTTTTATTTGTAAACCAGAGTTTGAAATACCTTACAATATACTTTTAATTTATTTTTTTTCTAAAGAAACAGCATTTAAGAACTGAAAGAACAGTGTGGCATTAAATGTTAAGGACCATATTTTAAAAACCTTTATTTAAAAAAAGGTTACTTAAGTATGATGAATTTAAGTTCTATTTTAAAATCAACTACCTAAGCATGTAAGTAATACGAAATGAGGTGCAGAATTGGAAGTCCAGTCACAGACGAGGCTGTAGAGTTGTGCTTGAGATAGAAGAGGTCTACCCATGGCGGGCACGGCTGCACACTCGTACGCTAACTCAATCTGTCTCGGTCATGAACCCTGCAGATCTGAGCGACTCCACCGATTAGGTCAGTTTGATCTACTTAATATAAACTCGCCCTTTCTAATAAGAAGGATATTAACTAAAGCTTTCAGTTAAGCAATAAAACCTTACTAATTAGCAACAAAAAATAAAAATGACATGCTTGCTCTGTTTCAGGCACTTTCAAGATCATAGTTTATTTACTGTAGGTAAAAAGCTAGTATACAGATTAAGGGATCTCTTAAATTTCAGCTCTACAGTTATACACCATCTAGTATTCTTGCTCTGAATATTAACCAATAAAGTTTCTAAACACCTGTAAGCCCCGCTATAAATCTGCGTTATAAGGAAAAAAATATATAAATCAATGCTTAATTTGTTCAATGCATAATATTTACACTGTAAAACGAATGGGAGATGTAACAAGCAGTGGTAAAGAGGCAATAAGTTTTAAAAAGCCAAAGTTTTATATAGTTGTTTTGTTTTTTTACAAGTGTGCTAATCAGCATAATTGTATATAAAAATTAAAATATAGTAGAGTGTCCCATTACAGAAATCTTAATCATCTGAACTGCAGTCATTACTTGCTAACCATTTACATGCAACACCTGCTAGGACTGTTTTTAAAATGTAAAACAGATTATAACATTTAAGAGACAAACATTAACTTGTATACAAACAAAATTAAAAACTGCACTCAAGAATTGCACTGGTCACAAGCCTCTTCCATACAGGAGGGAGAAAAAGAAAAAGAACGACAGAAAGTGGTCTCTTTCTGTATGCTAATTATCAAAGGCAATGCATAGACAGAGAATACCCAGACAGCAAACTCTGTAGACACTGGAAACAAACAGCTTTCACATACATACTCCTTAAAAGAGGCCTTTCCTTCCACCAAATGGCAATGACTGACAGCAAGTAAGGGGCACCAGGTGTACAACTAAGTAGATCTTGCAAAATACTAAGATGGGGCAGTTGTTAATATACAACTTGAACTATATTTACAATATAATGGAATGTATCCCATCCCAAAACTGGTTTATGAAACAATTGGACCTTTCTACACTAGCCTTGTGACTCAGCTACCATTCTAATGAAAGTATAAGTACACAAGAGACTTACATGAAAAGTAAAATTTATGGGGCATTTTACAGGAACTATTGATAAAGCTGCTAAATGGAATTTCTGCTTTTAAAGTAATTTTGTTAGACATAATTGAAATAATACCTGTGTATAAAATGCCCTGACAGACACTTCAACATGGAGCTTTGGTGATTTTTAAAAAAGGCCCTTTTTGATCTGTTATGAATTGTACTGCAGAAGTACTGATGCATGCACACATCTGTGTCAGCTGAGACTAGTGATCCAATTGCATGCACATTTCCTCGAGGTGCTTTCCATGTTAAACCACTTCAATAACAATAAGATGAAAAATAGAGTAACAGAAATATTTCAGTTAACTCAAATTTAATAGGAAATGGAATGCCAATATGGCAGTAAAACCTTTTTCTGTTGTTGTTTTAAACAGGAAGGTCTCTTGTACCAGCAGAATCCTGTATACAGATGCACAGAGAAAGAGGGAATACACCACTTATAATCCCCATTAAACAAGAGCTGATTCATGTGAGAAGGTACAAATTACAGAAAACATGAATAGTCAATAGAAGAGAAACAACTGGTTTACATGAAAGAAAAGAGAACACTTCAGTCTGATTGCAGTTATTTTGTGAAAGCTGCTACAACAGCCCACAGAACCTCATTCGTGTTGGCTTTCATACATTCAACCTCAGGGTCTAAATCCAGAAGCTGCCGCACTCTCTTTGTGGCTAAATCATACTGCTCATCCAAAAGGGGGGCAAAAGCGTTCTCCAGAACATCTGAAGCATGGGCTAAATAAACGAGTGCCAGCAAGCGCTTGTCCATGCGGTGGGGGTCATTCACCCATTTGTCAAGAACTGCTTCTTGAACCTTCTTGATGAGGCGCTGTTTGATATTGTTGTTGGTGAGTGGGTGCGTAGTCATGTCAAAAAGAAGGAAGTTCTGTTTCTCTGTTGTCAGTACACCTTTTTCCACCAGATTTTTAGCTAACCGTTCACGGACATTTCGTAACTGGTAGTGCAACTTTAATGGGTTCCATGTTTCACCTAAAAAAAAGGCAAACAAAAAAAGCCAACAGTCAGGAAAAATCTAAGCTGTACTACTACAGCAATTTTTTCCCCTCCTGTGGTGCAGAATGAGCTGTCAAATTCATATAGCTGACTATAACAGTAAGATAGCGTGCTCATGTCAGCATTTCTCTGATCCCTGACCCATCTAGATACACGCATAGAGACTGAGACCATGAGAGCCTCTTTGAGGAGTTTGTGTGCATTTAAAGTTGGGATGCAACACTAGACAAGCTACATCTTGAGCAACGATATGACAAATAAGCACTCCTCTACTGATGAAAAATCAGTCATGGAGACTTTTTTAAAACAGTAACCATAAAAATAAAAATAAAAAAATTAAAAAGCATCTCCTCCAACCCTGTCTGCTCAGTCTATGTCAATTCAGGGACTGGAAGCAGCATCATCACCATTCTTTCTGTCACAAAGACAAGCTAATATATACCTATCCCATACGCCCTCATTTCTCTTATTTCTTCAGGTTCATGCTCTTCTTTCCAATTCTGATCCCTCCAAGGTGAAACAGGCATGCACTTTGTGAGTGTGGGTGAGTGGATGTACACAAGAGCACTTGTGTTGAGGTGGGCTTTGATGTTTCTATAATAATTATTTCTAATGCTTTCTGTTACGGCAGGACAAATGGGCACTTCAGAGCATGTGCATGCACTTGAAGAAATTTTAAAAGCACAATAGCAGGAGCTACTGATAAAAGTCAAGTTGTTAAACACCGAGAAATTCTTCTTTGATTAGAAATTTACTTCAGCTAAAGTTTTTAGGTCCAGCTTACCTTAGTATTTACCTTAAGTATTAAAATCTCCTCCTGATATTAAAGAGCCTATGCTCTTTAATAGGCAAGGGCAGAAGCAGCATTAAGTATTCCTTATGTAGAACTGTTTTTTCCATAAGCAATATGACAACTTACATAGCAACTTGTGTTTATTTTAGAAAGCTATCTTTGGTTAACTTTTAATAATAACAAAAGAGATGAATTTAAAGTTTCTCTCATTGTGATAAAAGGTGAAAAACTGCATCTAAGAAACAGCCAGGTTAAGTACACAATCGAGGAGACACCAACTGCATCATGAAAGGTAAAGAACCTACCCAGGCCTGAGCCATGCCAAGTCCCAGTAGGTCCTACACCTCACCAAGGTGTGATTTCCCAGCTTGACCATGAATGGAACTATCATATACCAGCCACTACCACCCCCCAAAAAATGCAGTCTCCTTGTAGTGTTCCCCACAGCAAAGGTTATGTCCTAGATGCTTCTGAATCTGTCAGGTGATCTATGCGATACTAAAAACCAGTACTGTGCTGACACCTTGTGACCAATCTCCACCATTACACAGAGGTAATGGTGTAACATTTATTACATCTGCAGAAAGACCTGACATTTTGATCTGAACTTCGGTATTTCCTATACTTCCTTCCCTTAATTTTGTTATAAACAACAACAGCCTGAAGAACATAGCCTCAAATGTCCATACAAGTATTTCCATGATGGCTTTGAACTTGTATGTACTAGAACTTTAAGCATTATTCTTTGCATCTCTGATAATTATGGTTGAAATAGCTGTTTTCCAGGATCCAGCCCTGAAGTAAAACTTTGAAAGAAAATATCAGAGGGCAGTTCTCTTAACCCTGGGAAATGCAAAGAACCCTAATGCCATCAAAGAACTAGTAATTAAACACCATGGGCAAGTAAAAAGGATTGATCCAAGTCTCAGCCACAGCACTAATCATGATGATCTTCCCAGAGACAAAGCTTAGCAGGCTCATGCCCCAAGGAAACCTACAGCATTGTTCATTCATTAGTTGACCTTTTTTAAATCAGTACTAACTTCATGCGCTCTTCCCTGGGAGACATAGTCAGTGCAAATTACATATTTGGGCGGAGAAAAAGAGTCGTTTCTGCAAGCTGTAAAAGTGGAGGAGAGCTGATCAAGAAGAGGCTAGACCGCAGGGATGTGCAGCAGCCATGCCCCCTACTGACAAGAAATGTTTTGTTCTCTCTCACTGAGAAAACACTCACGGGACAGGAAGGAAGGAGTGGCAAGGACACAGACTATGAACTGTGCAAGTTTATTATTAAAGTACAAGGAAGGCTATTTCAGGCAGTACAGGAGGAATAGGAAAAATATAATGAAAACAAGAAGGCAGAGAAAGCTGGAGAGGTTTTGCTCATTTTTGAAACTCACTTATCTGTTGTTACAAGTAACAAACATACATGTATTTACATGAACAACTTCAAGTCTCATTACCCCTACCTCCCAAAATTATGTTGTTGACAAAATAACGATTCCCTCCCTGCTACTGCTCAGATAACCGACGTACAGCTCTGATCTACTCCAGGGAAGCTGCATCTTGTGTGTTTTGTGAAAACAGAAAAGCCTTGGTAATAAATTTTGGTGACAGAAAAAAAAGCACTACATGCTCTTGGTCACTGGTCTTTTCAGTGTAATTTACGCAGTTTATTTTATTTCAGTTTAATTTCTTTTACAGGAAAAGCTGTGCACTAAGTGCTCCTTTTGAAGCCTTTGTTTTGAACAACTAGAAATACATGACATTAGAATGCATGTTGAATATCTGTTACATCTCTTTATTGTTTCTCTGTGGTTGATGGCTGAATTTTGTCTCAGTTTTTACATAGGAACAGTCAGCTCCTTATCTTCTTTCCTCATCAAAAAGCTCTGAATACTGAATCCATATGAATATCCTCTAAACTTCCACTACCCCTCATTGCTAGTTACAGAGGAAGGCAGTTATACATCTACAGGGCACAGCCCTGATTCACTCTGGATTCAGCAGAAGACATCTCCTCCACAGAGTTGAAGTGTTCTCTGACACTTACATCTAGATCCTTTCTGTACCAACTTAAGTCAAAGGAAACACTTACTTATGTATGATTAAAGGCTACAATCAACAAGAGACTACTGCAGAGGACAGACTAATTACACTTTTGTATAATTTTTTCTCTAAAATCCTGCAGTGTAGTCTCTAGTGATGTCACATGGAGGGGCAAAAAAGCAAATATGGTATGTCCAAGGCTTACCACTAAGCAGTTCAATCCAATTTTGTACTGTTTCAGGAGGCTGGGTCTCTTTTATGTGTTTCAGAGCTTCATCAAGCAGAACATCCCCTGTAGGAGCATCTGACTTGCAGATCACCTGAGACAGAATGGAACACAGTATTTTCACATAGTTCATATAACACAGACATCCATCAACATAACACAGGAAAATCTACCTGTTATGAGAAAAAAGGAAAACTTTAAAAAGTGAAATTTGTAAGAATCATTATTTTTTTAAATATCTAGTTGTTAAAAAACTATTCAAGATTTTAATTACAAAAAGCTATATTAAGTCAGTTACCTGTAACATACATTAAAGGCTAGTTAACTAAACTTATAGCAATCATACATATCTAATACCTCTTTTTTATATATACATATTTTTAAGGAAGACAATCCACTGACCTTATTAAGTCCTTCACTTCTTCCTCAAAACAAAGTATACTATACTACAGTGTTAAACTGCTCTCTGATGGCAGTCTATTTTACTGCTTTAAATCAATTTATTCAAAGTATTAAACAATTAGTATTAAACAATTAGGCCACATGTAACTGAGAAATCAATTAAAAACTGAAAAAACAGGAAAACTGGTTTTCTTCCATGTATCAACAGAAAAAAATGGGTTCGTGACAACATCTGTAAGTTTTACAGCTCCAGAGAACATGCTGACCAGCAATATTACATTCCATTCACTAACAGTTAATTCATACATGTTAGGCAAAATATGTACATACCAGAGATGACATTACATATTACAGGGGTTTATGTTTGTCATTTAATAAATTATAAAATGATTTAATTGAATTATTTACCCAAGGGAACACAAGAGAAAGAAAATCATTCACAGGAACATAATAAATTTTAAGACCTTGAGTAACTGCTTGTTTACCAGTACACCAGTACAAGCAGTTATATCAACCATGTACAAATGTCTTTCTAACCAGAGGAAAAAAAAAAAAGGTAACAGCACTGAACTAAAAACGTATGAATTTCATTAGCTCAAGTCAATATATTTTCATTATAAAAAAATACTCCCCCCCCCCAAGAAACAACAACAACAACAAAAAATACTCTTTCTTTAGGAAAGAAAGAATTACTACAGCATCAAAGTTGCTTATGGAAATAATGATTAGATATAACAATTCAAATTGTTTTATAAGTTATCTTTTTACCTGATGCATATAAAGTGCTAAAAATAAACAAAGAAAAAATTAACCACATTAAAACAATTCCACAAATAAAGGAGAATCATTAGATACAAAGTCTTACTTTTAATAAAGCTTCCCAGTAACCAGGAAGATGCTTGTTACCAGCCAGTAAAAAGCTTTCAGCGTTCCACTGAAATACATCCCAAGTTTAGTTCTGCAGTTCTAATAATTCTTACTACAAACAATAGAAGAGGAGAATATGCTCTTATAGGGTCTGTAGATAACACTGAACAGAAATGAGTTCCAATGTAAGGACACCTTCATAATGGCAAAGTGATCCTTAACTGAAGATGTATCCAAGGACAATGAGATAAAATCAGAAAGAAACGTGAAGTATTATAGTCAGAGTGAAAAACAGGGAACAAATATGAAAGATACAATAAATGACTGTCTAATTTGGAATGGCAGAAAAAACATCTAGTAATTCTAGCAGCAGACTAAAAAACAAATGAATCAACAAAAAACAAGTCTTTTGGCAAAGGGATAATTTCAATCTAAACTGTATTAACAGGAAAATTGTATGAAAGATCTTAGTGAATACCTAGCAGGTCATAGCTAGAATATTATGTCCATTTTAGACAGTATATATAAAGAAAGTATATATCAAGAATGAAGCTGTCAACAATGACAGGTTAAAAAGAATTAGGCTTGTTCAGATATAAAAACAAAGCATATAAAATATTTTTGCAAAGTGGTTATCAATCAGGATTTTTAGGATTTTTATCAATCAGGAAATTTAGGATTTTAGTCCAGGCAATCCCTACTTGAAACTAAACACACTTAATGACCACTGTATTTCTGATTTACAACCTTGTAGTGTAGCTTCACTCAAAAACTTCATTAACGATGTATAAAAATATATAATATCTCCCAGTTCTAAACTGTGTTTTCTGAACTTTTGGAAGTTTCTATTATTTAATTTCAAGTAAATACACTGTATTGAGGTTATGAGTATACGATTTGAGTATATAATATTGAGTATATTTAAAGTTTTGGTTTTGGTTGCTAGATTCTGCTCTATTAATAGCCACCTTTCATGTATTCCTGAAGAAACTAGTCAAAAAACACCCAACATACATTCATCTTTAGTTCTTTTAAAAACTGACATTCTGGCAAAATTTTAGTTTCTTTGAAGTGTCCCAGATGATTAATTTCATGTAACTTTTTTCATTGTAACTTTAGTTATAGTGGATAGTTCCAGCCTCCTGCAGTTGGTAACCTACTACTATTCACCATCTCACTAAGATGCAAAGTCAAGTTATTGACATGTTTTGTGAAAAACAACCAACACCACATATACCCCTCAATGAAGAGACATACCCCAGACTTCAGACCATTTTTGAAAAAAAAAAAAAAAAATCTTAAAAACTTTAGAAAACAGCTTTCCTTGCTTATTTGCACTTAAAATACTTTTTACTGCCACTGCAAGGAAGCTTAAGAAGTTAGTTTGAAGATAACGCACGATGACAGTCTGAGACTAAACATACAGGCGTTAGAACAAAGACCTATAGGGAGCATAGACTCCTCCATTCAACTCAGTCAGGACACCATAAGCCCTCATGAAGCCACAAAACACGGCGTTTTTGTCTCCAAGTTTACCATTCTCTGCAGCCAGGCAATAAAGCACTGTTTCTTCTCACTCTCTGCTACAGTGAACATTTACTGTACAGATTCTTCCAATTATCCTTCCCCTGAAATAAAAGCATTTTGATTTATACCTCCCCGGTATTTCTTTTCCTCCTCCCTTTTTCAGCACGTGGAGATGGGCAATAATGGGAGCTCAGCCACCTCTCTCCTGTGTTCACTGATCTGCTCTTTCTTGAATGAGGATTTATTGATCAATGTCTCTTGGTTAATTAGAGCACAAGAAAAGTGGGAAATTGAGTGGGTCGGGCATCTTGTGAATTGGATCATCACAGAAGACTAAGCATCCTCAAGGGGAATATTTTCCTTTTTTTAATAGATGAGTTAAAATAGAGAAAGAAGATAAGAGCCTGGTTCTTCAGAGATGATGATCCTTAGCCCTATTAAGGAAGTCTTTCTTTATTCCAATTTTTCAGCAATTTATCACATATTAGCTTTGCCTGGTATCTGACTGCTATGAACATTTCAATTATACAGAGTATTTAATTTGCATTTGCCACAATGAAGCTCTGCAATTAGGTGATGCTAAAGATGAAGCACCTCATGCATTGACTTTGAGTAAACTCTTCATTATTTAGTTTTAATAATGAGTAAAAAGTCACTCATGCACGGATCACTCATAATTATCAGTTATAAAATAAGAAGTTAATTCACCAAGGATTTGTAAGATTTATTTCAAAAAAAAAAAAAAAAAGCTTAATTATTGGTTTTACTTTCTGATACAGTAAGGCAGCATAGAGTGCCATTTTCTGTCTTCAGTAACCACTGGTCTTAGAAATTGCTTATTTACATACAAACTTCAGCTTTCATTTATTTGTTTCCAGCAGTGATGCCATCAACAGATGCAACTCTAAAACAATACAGTGATTCTATACTCTCAAGCTAAACTTACAAGGACGTTGCAAGATAAGAACATGTCATACTGACTTTCAGAAGTTTTACTGAAGTCCATCAAGTCTGCCTGCCAGTTTCTCAGTCTCGTTTGGCTCCAGCATTCAAGCATGTACTTGATTTATCTGTACTACTGCCCAAAGAAGTAGTTCTACCCTCCTCTTCTTCTCAGTTATTACTTGTGCCACACCTTGTGACAAGACCAAGAAAATGATCCAAGTAAAAATTCAATGGATCAGATATGTGGATTAGTTTTCAGACAGTGATGACCTGACAAGGCTGCAAGAACACTAACGAGAGACTGCAAAAATACTAAGCTTCCTTGCAAAAACAGGACTACCCTTCTCAGCTGCAGCACCAACTGAAGTAAATGAAAAGAGCTCCTGCCTTCATGCTATGGCTGGAAGATGCATGATTTTTGAGACACATACCAGAGCTTTGAGTTTTCAGGAGCTTCTACGTTCCCACAAAGCTCCAGAAAGGTCTGGCACAGGGCAGAAGAAGGGTTAGCTTGAGGTGCAGATGCTATATGAAGTGATACTGCTGCCTCACTGAATCACAACCTTGTATGCAACTAGACAGCTCATTCCACTCACTAACCACGGTATTTAATTCACAGCAAGAAAAAAAAAAAAATAAAACACAACAAGGTCAAAGCAAGCAAAGCCTGCAAGTTTGTACCAAAAAGGGTGGAGGTGGACACTTGGTAGAGCTAAGGCACATATATCTAGCAAATATGGGAACAAGACTGCAATTTCATATTAAACAGCGCAAGGATTTGCATAAAATGAGAAATAAAACAAGAATGATTTCTAAACAGAGATGGGGCAGGACAGAAGAAATATCATAGATATCAGAAGTTAGGGGTTTTATTTGCATGAAATTCTATAAGCAGAAATCAATCTTCATTTGAATTTTATGTTATTTCTCTTTCATAGAATGCTCCTGCCTGCAAAAAAAGACACTACGTTTTCTTACAACAACAAAAAGAACAAAGCATTGAATACTATATAGCTTTTATCTCTCCTTAAAAAAAAAAAAAAAAAAAAAAAAAAAAAACACCCCCAAAAAAACACATGATAAAATTAGGGAAAAAAAGGAGCGGAGACAAACAAGAATTTGGTTTGTACGCTGTAGTAAAGATACACACAGGTTATTTCTTCATTTTCCTTAAAAAAAAAAAAAAAAAAGTAGTTAAAACTTCAGTTAGACGGACCTGACAAGGTTTGCATAGAAAGAAAATAACTGCTAAAGAACATTCCTGAATACCTAAGGAGCCAAAAGCTTTGTGGGGGGAAAAAAAATGTACAAACTAATCAGTGATGAATATGCTTAAATGAAGCTAAAAGAAGTAGGAGCTGTTTGCCTGAACAGAGGTTCAATTATTTAGAGGAGAAGGAAGCTGGGAAAAGGTTAGGGAATTTGGAAGCTTTCCTTTTAAAAAAAAAAAAATCAGCAAAGCGTAATATTGACAAGGAAACAGGCTATGAAAGAGAAATTATTTGTGGTGGATAGAAATATTTGACCAACTATTCAATAAACTTATTTTACAAGAATCCACTAATGCTGATGAAGTAGAAATTCAAGTGGTATGACTTCGCACATTCTGTACTAAGGAAAAAAAATCCAGCAGCAAAAGTAATAAATTAAAGCTTCAAATCTTCAGCCTAATTCAATACAGAACCTTAAAAATTTGCCCATCTTAAAGGTCAGTGAGTATAACCAATTTAACACACCAGTCACATGCTTCAGCTAGACAATTTTGTGCTCTCAGGGGCCCAAAGTACAAGGATGTTTCCTTCCCATGCAGTGCAAAGCATACCATGCAGAAGATACTGTGTACACCAGCACGAACTGGTGGCTTGCAGGATACATCTGGCTCGCTGTCAGTTATCTGTCCGTCTCAGCCCCAGCCCACATCTCACTGACATTGCAAAAGCCAGTTCCTTGGACAGATTACAACCGGTGCTGCTGGCTCCCAGCAGTAACTGCTGTCACCGCACCCCAGCCACAGCCACTGCCAGCTGATTGCATAAGGCTCCCAGCAGCAGCAGGAACACCTCAAGAGAACTAACAGGAGCTGAGAACAAGTACAGAAGATTTTTACAAAGCCTTTAAGCTCACCGTTTAAACAGTGTAGTTACTAACTCTGTACCTGTGACCGAAGCCACTACTCAGAACATCTAAACCCATAAAAAGAAAAAAAGTTTTTCTTTACAACTGATTGTAATTTTTAACTATGCATTGTCTGGAACACAACATAAAAGCAAACATGACCACTTACCTTTCTGGTCAATAGACTTTTGCGTCTCATTCCACAAGCCTCTAGCTGAAGACGCCCTCGCAATGCCAATTCGATTAGCATGCAGCCACGCAATCCTGAGGAGATGCAATCATTCCAGAACGATGTGTAACCCTGAGAAAATTGAAAGACAGTAAGATACCTTAAAACACCTTAAAACAAATAGAAGAGGCTTGCTGTGTTCTGTAAGCAGTCCTCTTATCCTCACACACTTGTAAAGTAGCACTACTAGACAACCACCTTTCCTGTACTGTAAACATGAAAGAGAAACACACTCATCCTCTGTTTTTTTCACTTAGTCTGTTCTTTGAAGAACAGCAAAACTTCAGGAAAGTGACACCAAACAAAATAGTACATACCATTTAGTTTATACGTAGTCAAAATTAACTACTTACATTTTTAAAACATCAAGCATTTGGCATTACTAACATCACACAGGGTTATCTGTGTTTCCTGAGAAACATTAACATGGTTTTACTTCCATAAACAATATAGCACTGAAGTAATAATGTGAAAATTAATATTAATATATATATACACACATAGTTTTTACATGGATTGCAAAGCTGCAAAACACATTTATTCTATGAACCACACCACACCTAACACACTCCATCCATATTTCCGCACAGATAGTTGTCTGCTTAAATAGCAGAACCAAATATTTGATACGATAAATTTACTCAATCCCTAAAAATACATTTACTGAATTTTGTACTTCACTGCTTGACAACTCTGACAAAAATATGAAAAGGATTCTATTTAAATTATACAGTAACCGACATTTAATATTACCAAACATGCAAGAGCAGTATTCAAAACAAAATCATTCTGAGAAATAATTTATCTTTTGGGAAATGGTTGTGGAAACACTTGGTACAACCCTGAAAGACCTTCCCGAACTCCTTTAGCAATACAACCTCTTTATGAAAACATCCACTTTGGAATACAGGAAACAAAAAACAAATAAAACGAGTACTCTCTCAAAAAATTTACCCTAGCCAGTAACAAAGACCAGCCTAAATCATGAACAATACAACTTCATCCTATTTGCAAATGACAGCTGCCAGTGTACAGAGATACCAGATAGAAACACATGATGTTCACTAGACATACAACCCAGTCCCAAATAAGGCATGCCATTAAACATAGATCTCTAGAAACAATAAAATATTTGTTTCCATTTAGCTCTTAGCTATTTTTCCTAGACATGAGGAAATTCTTCACTCAGAGGGTTGCAAGGCCCTGGCACAGGCTGCCCAGAGAAGCCCCATCCCTGGCAGTGCTCAACAACCATGGGCAACCTGGGCTGGTGGGAGATGTCCCTGCCCACGGCAGCACGTTAGAGTTAAATGATCTTCCAATCCAAGCCTTTCTACGATTTTCAAGAGCTTTATTACATAAATGACCCATACTTCTAAAAAATTCTACAAAAATACTTAATTAGTAGAAAGCCATTACTGAAATGTCACAGATATTTACTTAAAAGGCCATAAACATAAGGTTGGAAAGGCATTTGAGAAGTTATCTAATCAGCTACTCTCAGAAATCACCCATTTGGTAATTTGTTTTCGGTAGGCATCAGACATTTCTTTGCCAAAAAAAATGCATAAGATATGGTGCCATATTTTCTTGATAAAAACAAAACAAAACAAGGATTCCTACATTCTATTTCCAATCAAATAGTCTCTTTATACTATAAAAAAAAAGAAAAGTAATTTTTGAAATCAGAAAACACATATGCAAATTAAATATCTACCAGACAAACAGCTCTGGCATAATACATACCTCTTTCCATTCACAAGAAGTGTTATATTATTACGCAAACAGTTTGTTCTAAAACCTTTTCCCTTGCTTAGTAATGAAAACTGCATTTAAAGCATTTATCAAGGAGGTGACGTTAACTAGACTATTCCCAGCAGCAATTACCAGGTATAAAATCCTTAGCTCCAGCACTTATTCTACATATGTGGCCACAAGCTGTGGGATGCAGAGAAATAAATTATCCTAGGATAATTCCAGTTGGAAGAGACCTCAGGTCTCTAGTCCTACCTCCAGCTCAAAGCATGTTCAGCTATGAAAGTCAGAACAAGTTACTCAGGGCTTTATCCAGGCAGGTCTTTAAAATCTGCAAGGAAGGAGACTGCGCAACCATCTGCTAGTTTTTAATTAAGTGATCCTGAAAGGCAGTTCAAAAAGATTATGACCTTCATAAACGGAACTGCTTGCTCTAGTGGGTTTGATGACATTAAAGTCATGAGAATGTATACTGCCTCACTTTTTTTTTTTTCTCCAGGCTCATAGTTTGCAGGGGATCCAAGAGAAGAAACATCATATTTCAATATCCAGAAATTATACCGCTATTAATGAAGTGAGGAAGGAGGTATTATGTAACAGCCAGTGTCATCCTGAACATTTTTCAATCCATTAAACTGTTCTTTCCAGGTAGTTCAAGCAGATGGATAGATAACGTTTGGCACTTACTGTAAAGACCTCAGACAATTGAAGGAACCTTCAGAGAAGGTCAGGTTAGCACACAACAGTCTAACTAAATCATCCTTTAAATTAACTCAAGCTTCCTGGTGTAGCTGAAACAGAATAGAACCGGACATTTATCTTCAGCACTGCAAACAGATCCTTGACACCTACCTCAAGTGGCATATAGCACAACTAGAAGCAAGTGCAGAAAACAATAATGTTAACGCTCAGTGTTACAGAACTACTGCCTAATAAAGAGGCAACACGGACAGTGAAGAAAAGTGGAATGGAAAGGGCAAGAGAGTAACAATATACAGAGAGGAAGAACAGCAGTATGAAGTACTGTTGTACTATCTACACAGGAAGCAAGCATTTTTTTTCTTTTTCCAGGCAAGACCTAGGGGGTGACTAGTGAAACTGACAGGTTAGTAAAGTCACAGGTCAACTTCTTCTCTACCTAAGGATTCAATTGTCCTTACAGGAAGGCAAAATTAAAAACAAATTTGAATAAAAGGATTTGTTAAGCCCCCACACAATTGAAGGTCAGAGTGTACAATAGAAGAAGGGTGTGTCTGAGCCTATTAGCCCCTGAACACTGCTGGTTACGGGTTATTGAAGACAGTAGGGATTTGGTTTGGCCTTTTAACACTGTTCTCCTACTATGTTCCAAATACCTAGCAGTCTTAAAACACTTTCATTATAGACCTAAGATCACTATTTACAGTACTATTTACAGCAAGTCATTCCACTATTTAATACCCTTGAATAGCACTAATATTGCCACCAATAAAACACCAAATATTTTTTGCTGTATCTGTATTCTTACAAGTCTTCTCTAATTTTATAAACACCCTAACTCCATGAAATACTTATTTCTTTAAAGGTGCTAAGTAAGGGGCACATGTGTGTCTTAAAAGGTACTGAATTATTTTTATCTGACAGCATTCGCATTAGAATTGCACTTTAAGCTATGAATAGCTGGTGAGCCAATTTTAAAATCTACGCTGATTCAATGATCAGAAGAACATTTACAACTGTCATGTTTATTTACAGAAACAGCATGGAAGTGGTTTTCTTCTGAGCTGACCTAGAAACTCTAAGATTAAAAAATGCTTTTGCTAGACAAGCATAAAGGGGAATGAAAATGAATTTTATAATGGAAACTTGCTACTCTATTAACTCTGAAAGCTCAGACTTTCCACTCAAGTATGGCAAAGCACGTAACCAAGACTAACATCCTCTTTCTACTTAAAGAATAGGTTATCTAAAATCCACATGCATTACACCATGTCCCTCCCATCACTTCTTGCAGCATTTACTCACTTTCTGCTCTTCACACGCACCTTCCCCAATTCCCTGCTGACACAAGCCTTCCTGCATGGTTAGCCTTTAGTCACCTGGAACCTAAATACCACCCATCTCCTGACCATGGCCCTGTGCCTGGGTATTACCAGCCTACCACCTTACCTTCCACTTCCCACTTTTGCTTTGCCTCTTCAGCTGCATGTCCACACCACCTGCCTGTGACACCCTATCCTACAGCTGCCTACTTCACCACCACATGTTCCTATAACATAAAATACATTAGATTTTCACTTCTGCATTTATAAAGGACTGAGTTTCTGCAGCCCTCGTGGATTTCCTCAGGTGTGTTCAGGCAGATGGGGCAGACAAGGCAAAATATTTATGCTACATGTATATACGGTGAGCAGCCGCCAAGAGGGATGGAAATCCACACAGTTATATTAAAACACATTCAAGCAAGCAAGCCTCACTGATACACCGGGTCTAGCTTTGCTGAGCAAGGCACAAACTCTTGCAGCTCCTTCCTATGCATCTGAATACAGCACAGTGTAACCACATGCTGGGCCTGTAACCCCTACAGACGCTGGCACACAGAGTGTGATGGGGCAGGGCTCACATACATACCCCACAGGGAAGAGGCCACGACTTGAAAGGTCCTACCTATGTCCCTCAAACCCTTCACTTGTGTTATTCCCTAAGGATGTCCTTACCCAGATTGATTTTCAGGGATGTTGGAGGCAATCTTCTCAAAACTACACTTAAAATAAGATAGTGTTCTAGAGCTTGCTAGAAGTGTTTGTAAGGATTGCTAGAAATTGTGAGAAATCCTGCATAGCCAAAAATATTGATGTCTTGAAGCAGCTAAAACGTTATCACTGGGATTACAAAAAACCTAGTGCCATCATCCGGTTATGCTATAACAAAGCCACTGCAAAAAGAGAAAACACATACACAAGACTGACAACACCAGGGTTCTGTGCACAGAGTCTATTCATGTATTTTTTTGAATCACTCAGTACTATTGCAGCATAAGAGCTGTTGCAAAGGTATCAAGAGTACACTCCCACAGAACACATTTATTTCCTATCCTCCACACCACTCAAAATATAAATTTCCAGGTATTTAAAATCCAGAAGTTACATAAATGTCATGATTTGAAGATACTAAAAAGAAAAATCGAAGAGAAGATAACGCTTTCTTCATCTCAGATCCCAAAAGCTGCTGCACTAATGACCACTGTAACTGACCAAGTGTGTAAACAATCAGAAGGAGAAGACCCTAACCTGACCAGAACTACTGCAAATATTTGGTAAATATCAATGCCAAGTGTATCAGTGATTTCAACACAATCAGTGTCTCTAAAAAAAACTTGGAAGAAACTTCAAAAATGTTTCACTGAAGTATTAAAACAGCCCGCTTTGACAGAGCAGTCATTCAGTTGCCTCCTTCATTGCTCTATGCAGCTTCCAGGCAATTGTCAATTTTGTTCTATTAAGAAAAAGTTCAATAATTTCTCAAGTACAAATTAAAGCCACCTAGCAGTAGCAATGCAAAAAAAAAAAAAAACAAAAAATTAAATTGCAGATGCCATTTCACATTTATAGCTGTTATCTTAAAAGTACTGACTGAGTAAGTTTAACAGATTACAGAACAGAGGTTAAAAAAATACTTCCTTTTGAAAATAAGGACAAAAAACTTGTATGGGACCATATAATGTCTTATTTCTGAATACTTTGTTTCATCCATAGGAGGTACTACGAATCTCTTCCCACTACAGAAACATACACTCTCTCTGGAGTTCTTCAATTAACTCACAAGGGGAGACCAGCAGCTCTACTCTACCTGGCTGAGATCAGAGCAGGGCGAGGAAATCTGAAAAACCTGTGAAAATATCTCAGATTCTGAAGAAAGGAAGAGAAAAGTACTTGCAGAGTTCCAACCCTGAGGCTTCAATGTACACATATGGTAAAAAAAAAAAAAAAAAAAAAAAAAAAAAAATCACATTTAACATGCTTGGTTAAGACTACCTGTTTACAAACCCTCCTACAGCACACTGCAGACTACAGCTGCCAATGAATTCGCTGATCTAACCCAGTGAGCCTCACGCTATTATAGATTACTTTACAGACCACAGAGCCAGAGCAAATGAGTATCAGCTTTATAAGTCTTTTAATTAAAAACATCATAAAACTATGTAATAGTCTGTGAAGATTACTGAGGGATACAATGGCCTGCTCACCAAAAAATACAAAATATTTGTTTTATGAACAACAGGCCCTCTCAGATCCACCCTTAGATCCAGACTCACATTCAGTATTTGAGTCTCAGTCAGAGCAGAGACTTCGACCCAACACTGACCTCTATTCACATTTATGAAGAACCACAACAGCAGAGCTTCTCTGGGACAGAACACAATGCTCACCCAGTCTAAACTTCTCTAAAAGCTTTTTCATTTAATATTTGGGCTTCAGAGCACTCCTTAAACACCTCACCTAGAATCCTCTACTTAAAAGCAAGACAGGAGATCTACTGTAACCAAACTGAAATAAACCAAGCAATTAAAGGGGAATATTCTAAACCAGGACCATCACTGAAGCTACCCAAAATCCTAAATTCCTGTTCTCAGATTACAAATTCTTTTTTTATGAAAGACAAATAAAAAGACTTAAATTTAGTAAAGAATGCAATTTCTGAAACTTCATGTAGAGACACCAGGAAAAAAAAATGCTGTAACCCTTTTGAACCCTGACAGCCCCATCAGAACAGGAGCCGGCCAACTGGGGAAGTTAACAGAAAGCCATGAACAGCAACTGCAGTTCCCAAGAGGCTTGAAGGTTCTAGGTCCAAGGTAATACATCTGATAGTCTACCATGAAGACATGAAACCCCTCACTTCAGGGTTTCACAGCCAGGAGGCACAATCTAGGTCAAAGGAAGCTTTTGCTTTCACTAGCAGTAAATCCCAAATTTACAGGTAGCCTGTTTCCCATTAGAAGAATACTTCAGAGGAAGATTTTCACCAGCTCTGCTTGGATGCTGAGAGACAGAAACTCCAGACTTCTCGAACTCTGATGGAGTTTGCTATTATATTACTTCTGCATGGATGGCATTCAAATACTGTGTTAGTGGCAGCAGTATAAAAGCTCCATGACAAAACTATCATTATGTTTATACATAAACAAGTATTGAGCTTTCCCAAACAATGGTTTTCTTCACTGCCTTCTATTCTTTCTGGTATGTGGCACACTATTTATGGTATGTTCTCAGATATCACAGATGACAAACATACTGGATAACATTCCGTGCTTGGTGTCATCATGGGGTGTTACTGACATCAATTATCTCCAGGTCTCATTGATCAACATCACCAAATTTGCAATCCACCATAATAAAAATACAATGTTGGAGACCTCATGGGCTGCTCATGAGTCATGGTTCAGGAGGAGTAAAATACATGAGGTGGTTCAGTTTTCCTTTGAAGATGTTGCACTGCACAGTTATCAGAGTCTTCTCACATTTACACAGCACGGTGCATCATGAAGCAAGAATACCTGAATGCTTGTTTTCAATGCTGAGACAAAGACTCACATTTTGTATGTACGTAAATTCAAGCATCTTTTCTTAGAGGTACTTAACATGGCAGCAAGAAATACCAGGGAGGAAAAGAAAAAACAGGAAGAGAAATCAAGAACAAAATGACATCCCAGCATTTAACTCCTCTGCCACCATAAGCATCTCTTGAACTGTAAAACTTTTCAACTAACCTTCCGTCGAGTGACTCACATCAGTTTTACTGACACTTAAAATCAATGTCAAAGCATTTCATTTTAACCTTGAATAAAATCATTTAACTTGAGAAG
This sequence comes from Anas platyrhynchos, assembly GCF_047663525.1. Lineage (NCBI taxonomy): Eukaryota > Metazoa > Chordata > Aves > Anseriformes > Anatidae > Anas > Anas platyrhynchos. The sequence continues at coordinate 11,336,609 of NC_092621.1, forward strand.
GTTAAGTCCTCCCCCACACCTTCATTATTAGCATTTGAGGGCCAAACCTGAGAACACAGTCCAACAAATCCTGAACCGCTGCTTAAGAAATAGTATTTACTCTGTCACCCCATAGCAGCTCGCTGGGCCCACAGCAGCATTTGCATAGCACACTAGATGAGGAAAGTGGTCTCTGTGAAAGCTAATGGACAGTTCCATCACCTCATCTACTGAGAAGGTGAATGAATTTCAGTGGCAGCACAAGAAAGGAAAGGAATATGGTTAGGACACTTGGCAAACAGTGAAGATATCCCTTCAGTGACAATCCCCTCTTTAGCATGACTTCAAAACCACGACCTGAATAGTTAAGGCTAGAACTATTCAGTTAGCCTTTGGGATAAAAAGCTCAAAAAACAAAAAAAATCACACATTATTGGGTGACCTATAGTGAAGTCATTAATGAGCACTATCTGCTCAGAAGACACAAAGGACACAATGCTTGAGGTATCACACTCTGTATTCATCACTACCTCTAGCTCCCTGTTTTTGGATCTCAGCAATGATTATTACCCTGATCATCATAAACTTGAAGTTATATTATTTAAATCTGACAGGACAGCAATAGCATCCCTTTCTGATTCTCTGAAGCAACAGCAAGTACCTTCAGAGGTGTCTGCTAGCCTATTATTAGCTAGCACAAAGCACAGACAGAACATAATAATCCAAAATCATCATCTGTCACCCATACGAAACCTACTGCAAAAGGCAGGCAGAGACAATTCCTCTTGAAACATGGGCTGTTGCAAGTCGTATTTCATAATGGACTTGATCACAATTACGACGCAACTCTTGCTTTTTTCGGTCAAGGAGTTCCTGTCTGAAGTAATAATTTTGGGACCTACAGGAAGAGCTGGAGAGGACAGGGGGTAAAGAAGTAACACCAGATGCTGTCCAGGTGCACTGCAACAGGTTATAAGGATTTTTTTCTGCCATGGTTTTCATGTCAGGGATGCCTGTTTCCCTCCCCTTGCATCCTCTGGCTGATATATCTGATATACACGTATATAAATTGTAAAGTGGCTTGCAACAGATTATCCGCTGCACAGCTATGATTGCTGACTCCAAATACTTTTTTTAAGTATTGTAATTTTAACAAAGACTACCAGCAGACTGGGGAGCATGGGGCTATCATAACCCCCACAAAGAGGAGAACCATCTTAACATACTGCTCCCTGTATATAGTCTCTGAGATTATTAGTATCTTGAACTTTTGAAAGCAGCTGGAAGCACCTCAAGAGCATCAACATCTCCTTAAAACTGTTCTCAAATCCAAAGAGGTGAAATACGAAATACAAGCAAGTATGTATACATAAACCAGGTGCTTACATTATTCTTTATTACAAATTATGCTTTGACATAAAAGTTCACTCCTTCATGTTGACTCAGAAGGTTCATTTTATGAATTCCAAGCATACCTGTTATCAAGATTCTTCTTCAAGACACACACTACACCTTCTTGGATATTAAGGTCAAGTCATACAACTAAATGGAGATCCCAGGAGACAGGGGCAGGAGAGGATAAACAACAGTAAGTGACCCTCAAATCCAGACAATTCTTTATACAATTCTGTTGTTCCTATCCTTTTAGCTGAAAGTAAAATCACTGATTAAAAAGAAAACACTTTGCCTGGTATTGTTACAAGTAAATCTATTATTTGAGATAATGCAACTTTAAGCAAAAATCTCATGCAGATCAAAGCCAAAAACTGAGTTAGTGTCGAACGCTTATAGAGTCTTTAGATAAGAAATCCCCTTGGAAGCTGGTGTTTTATTCAGAAACACCATCATTCGACAAAGAAGAACAAATACAACTTCTGAGTGGAAATCAGCAAGATTGATGCAATGTATGCCTAATTTAACATTGAGCATATTTATAAAGCATTTGTCCAACAATCTGGTACCTGATTTTTTCAGTTAATCCTAAAAACTTCAACCATATCCTTTTTTCAGAGCAGGAAATTCTTAATTAGAATAACAAACACTTTAAAAAAATGATTTAAGTTTATTCTTTCAGGATATCATTGCAAGAAGCTTCTGAACATAAAAACAAGTAAACAGGATTCGTAAAAATGAAAACAAAACACACACAAAAACCATAATTTTTTCCAAGTTCTCAGTTACACGTAGGAAAAGCTTGTCACTACTTGGACAAATAGCTGCGTATTCATTCTTATCATTTGAATCCCTCAGATCAACATTTCTCAAACTGTGGTCTATATAACATGGCTGGGTGGCACAACTTCAGATAACACGCACTGCCACGTCAGTAGGAATGGTTGGCAATCACACATCTCATTACAGAAACACCAGAAAAGCATGTAAAGAAGTTACTACAGTTGTTAAACTTTCAAAGCACTGCAAAAAAAAAAAAAGCTACTTATTTCTCCGATCTGCACAAATACTTAATTTGATGTAATACTGGTTGACATACTGGATAATACATGGTGCCTTTCAAATTTAATTACTGTGTTAAACTATAAATTTATCTAATCTGCTAATTACATTTAAATATTTTATCAAGTATTTCAAATACCTCTTCTGTATGTTTCCTGTAGGCCACTAAAATAATTTAATTCTTGGCAACCGGGAAAACTGGAAATTTAGTTTTATCAGATGGGAAACAGATGATGCATACAGAATTTTGCTCTGCAAAAATCTGGTAAGCTTCAAACCGCTGATGGCTCACTGTGGACACACAAGACATAACAGGAATATAATGGGCAATTCTGCACTAGTTCTGCTCAACTCCTCTTTGCAGCCAGCCAACATCTGTTTCTACTCTACTAAGTCTTTATGTGGACTTCTACATGCTCTTAGCCAGCTATTCAAGTAACCTGTGAACATACAAAGGACCTTAAACTCCAGGGAGAACCAATCAGAACTTCCTTCATCAGCATAAACATATTCACAATGAGCTGGGAGGAAATGCAAACAATAGAAAACAATGATGGAAGAAGAGAAAAGGAAAAGCTTCATCACAACATTAGTTGTAGACAGGCTGGCATGTCTAAAATTGTTTGAACCATAAAGGTAATGTTAGGCTGATCTCACCACAGGTATTTTTTTATTATACACATTAATCCATTTTCACCCTCAAAGGATAAAAAGATATGTTTTTTTTTTTTATTCCCACTGCAGGTTACTGCAATTTAATCTACCTGAAATTGGGATTAACCACAGCACAGAAGCTCCAGCTAACAGTGAAAAGAAAAGCAGACGTTTATTTTACTTTTATTTATTTTATTATTATCTGCATGTGGTTTAATGACTTAGGCATTCTCTGTTACTTTCTAATACACATTCAGAGCTCCTGTATTAATCTCTAAATCTACCAGCTATAGATTTTTTACCTCTAAGAAAATCTGATACTCCATGACACTATAGTAGCGCACAATGCCAGATGCATTAAAACACAAAACCAAATTGAGTTTCCGTGGCAGAATTCTCTAACAAGTCCTAAATCAATTTCCTTTGGCAAGGAACTGTGTGGTCTTACCCCAACCTATTCATGCTTGTCTAAATAGATAATGTTCAGGGTTAGGGTCTTGCTTAAGGAGCTCTTCAGCAATAGCATGCCTTGTCTCTTCTCATTGTTTATCAATCCATTCCCTCCTAAAAGACAAGAGGGTAACAGAAGACTGCTCGGGAATGTAAGAAAACAGTTAGATGAGAACATGCTCGAAGTTTGTGTTAGAATCTAAACATAAGAAAAAGCTTTCTGGAAATGCAAATTTTTTCTGGGGAGTTTTGAAAGCAAAAAGCTTCAGTAAAGTTTGTTATCATCATCTAGAAAATCATAAAAAGACCAAACTTCCTTTTTTTTTTTTTCTTTAAACAGAATTGTTCTCACACCTACTGCTGGCCAGACTGCAATTTTAACTGTTTCTATGGACCAGCTTCTTTGGTGAAAGAAACAAGATAGAGCTTCACCTGACAGAAATGTATTCGGAGAGGGCTGCTCTGTATATATTGCATGGCTTGTAACCAAAACTGGAATTACCATTTCTCAGGTAGCCCTTAAATGGGTACATAGAGATGTCAGTTTCAGCAAAAGAAGCAGTTCTGTCTACCTACATAATTGGAAAAAAACATATCCATGTTCTTCTGAAAACGAAACAATGTAAAAGAGACATTCATCACTCTTACCAGTCATCCCTCAAATATAGTAATACACAGTAAGCAGTACATACAAACATGTAGATAAAAACATGTCCAGAATTTGTGAATATTCAAAATATTCAAGAAATACACATCTCTAAAGGAACATTGTAAATTTTCTCACATATCATAGGAAAAATAGTCTAACATTAAGTCTGCGCTTTCTGCGATTAAAATACACAGGATTCCTCCTCGTTCTCTGCAAACCAGAATAAGATTCTATGCCAACCTATACCTTGCTAGCTCTTCACTGAATATCTTATCTTTCAAGCAAGTCATCACCTTCTCAGCCAAGGTGGTTGCAGGAACATCTAATGATGCACTTTGACCTACATAACCTTTAAAAATTAATCTCTGGTTTAAGAAGGAAAAGCAAGGCTGAGTGCAGAGTGCTTTTTATTGAAATACCACAACCTGAAGATTTTATTTCAGACTGCTGTCCCTATTTTTCAACTTCTGATGCAATTTACATCATTAGCCATTTTACTGGAACATAAATTGCAGTCTAGTTATAAACAGAAGGTAAGCTAGCGAGCAAAGGCTCTGAAGTGTTCTGACAGCCAAACACTAGAAATACTTTTGGAAAGCAAGCATGCATATTCAAAAATCCAATACTGTTGACAAGGAACTTGTCAGGTATTTGATCAGCCTGACACTGTGTTTAAGAATAAATAACAAACAGCAACTGCTGTCGACTACCGAAAACACTAAAGCCAAATGCTACCGCACAGCTTTTTAAGCATGTACACAGACATCTCTTCACTAAAAGGAAGACAAAAAAAAAAATGCAACTTTGCTGAAGAGGAGGCAATGCACCCACGCACAACTTGGAACTCTGATTGTTCCTTTAGGAATTGAAAGAAACTTAAATCCTCGCATCCTAACTTTCAGCACAATTAGTGTATGCACATGGAGAGAATTACTTCAAAGCCACCCCCTTCCATCAGGGTCCAACCTATATTCTCCATACTTCATGTAAAATAAAGTTGCAGTTTATTCCATAGCCTGCCAATTATTTCCTACAATACCAGCTATTGTCACTGAGCATAAAATCTGGCATGCATTTGAAAGAAGTGTTTATCCTCCAGTGTGGAGGATCTGGAGCTCAGATCCTCCACATCACATACTTCACTCTAAGGAAGTCTTCAAACAGCAGTAAGCAAACATGGCAAGAAAAGAAGAGCTCACATCCTGCCCAGATACAAGTATAACAAGCAGGAGCTTACAACATGCAACTTGCACACATTCAGTGCCTCCCTGCGGCTGGCCCTGGCTGGCAGCTGAGCCCCACACAATTGCCCCCTCTCTTTCCCCTATCAGCAGGATTAGGAAGAGCAAAAGTAAAACCAAACAAAACACTTATGTGAGAGATAAAAGCTGTTTAATAAACAAAGGAAAAGAAGAACAAAGGAAGAAAATAAAAAAGTGATGCAAAAGCCATGGCTCACCACCTCCTACAGGTAAGACTGATGTCCATCCAACCTCCAAGCAATGATTACATACCAAAAAAAACCTTTTCCTGCTGATCACAATGCCATATGGTATGGAATATCCCCGTGTTCAGCTGGGGTCAGCTGTCCTGGCTGTGTCCCCTCCACGCTTCTGGCACAGGCCCAGCCTCATCACAGTGGGGAGCAAAGGGGCAAACAGGTAAAGCCTTGATGCTGAGCCCAAACTGTTCAGCAACAGCTCAGACACAGGTGAATTATCACCACTGTTTTGGTCACAAATCAAAAGTAGAGTACTGAACTGGCTGCTACAAGGAAAATTAACTCCAACCCAGCCAGACTCAGTAGCCTTCTATAAAATACTGTAAGAGCAAATCTGCTAAGTCCTTCTAAGGCAATGAAGGTAGTGCTAGCACTAGCAAAGTAAAAGGAGAAGGTTTAACTGACTTTGACCAACTATCACAGAACAATTTAGGTTGGAAAGGACCTTAAAGATTATACAACTCCTAGCCCTGCCATAGGCAGGGACACCTCCCACCAGCCCAGGCTGCCCCCAGCTCCATGCAGCCTGGCCTTGAGCACTGCCAGGGATGGGGCAGCCACAGCTCCTCTGGGCAGCCTGGGACAGGGCCTCACCACCCTCTTCCTTATGTCTAATGTAAAATCACCATTATTTTAGTTCAAAGACATCCCCCCTTGTCCTATCACTCCAGTCCTGACAGAGTCCCTCCCCAGCTGTCCTGTAGCCCCCTTTAGGCACTGGCAGGCTGCTGTAAGGTCTCCCCGGAGCCTTCTCTTCTCTGGGCTGAACGCCCCCAGCTCCCTCAGCCTGTCCCCACAGCAGAGGTGCTCCAGCCCTCTGAGCATCCTCATGGCCTCCTCTGGGCTCACTTCAACAGCTCCGTGTCCTTCTTGTAGTGAGGTGCCCAAACCTGAACACAGTACTCAAGGTGTGGCCTCACCAGAGGTGAGTACAGGGGGACCATCACCTCCCTGGTCCTGTTGGCCACACTACTCCTTATACAAGCCAGGATGCTGTTGGCCTTCTTGGCCACCTGAGCACACGGCTGGCTCATATTCAGCTGTCAAATGACCAATATCACCAGGTCCTTTACACTAGGCAGCTTCCCAGCCACTCTTCCCCCAGCCCATAGCATTGCATGGGGTTGTACTCCCCCAGGTGCAGGACCTGGCACTGAGCCTTGCAGAACCTCATACAGCTGGCCTCAGCCCACGGGCCCAGCCCACCCAGATCCCCCTGCAGAGTCCTCCTGCCCTCCAGCAGATCAACACTCCTGCCCAGCCTGGTGTCATCTGCAGACTTACTGAGGGTGCACTTGATCTCCTTGTCCAGATCATGGATGAAGATATTGAAGAGACCTGGCCCAATTGTCTATTGACTAGGCAATATTACAACTAAAATGCCCTTCTCTGGGTTTAGAAATATACTGTATCTGTCTCCAAATACAACAGCTATTCTTTTAAAAATAATAATAATAAAAATAAAAATAAACCTTTTCCACCCTACAGTTAACACAACTTAAAACTCTTAAGTAAAGCAGGGGGCTATTTCAAACTGGGAAGCAGTGCAGTATTTCATTTTGATGGATCTGCATCACTCTTCATTTATCAGTCATCAGTGAGAATGTACATCCAGAGTAATGTTTTCGGTGTCCAAAAAAAGCGTACATAACCAATAGGGGTTCCTCTCTTTTGTATGAACTCCCAGTTTCCTTTCAGCTTGTCCTTTCCAGAACCACTCTTTGTTTCACTTGCCCAGGTGCAAAAAATTTGCAAGAACCAGACCATCTCACAACAGTGCCACATCACAAATTTTCACTGTGAGATAAGAAATAACACTCAATGCACTGTTCTTGCATTAAAAGGAACACGTTATTCCATTTAGCACTTAAGATGTACCCACCAGCAAACTGAAAGCCCCACACACAGTCTGCAGATGCTGCTAAAGCAGAAGGCACATTTGAATATCCTGCATGGGCAAAGCAGTTGTAATTAGCATTTAAGAGACCAGCACAGATTTAACATCTACACGGCATTTACCTCAACCTGACCAATGAATGTAATACCTGCCTTCTCCACTACGCAGAACGTGTGCTGGAACTTAATATGAAAGGAATGCTCCACTCATGGAACAGGCTGACAGACATGGAAGTGCCAGTGTAAAGTCAGGCATCTTCAAAAGTGAGAACTGTTAGTGCCATGTCCTGTGAAATAATCATTTTCTGGACAGAAAACCCATGGTACAATGTCTGAGTACACACTCTGCGTACCTAAGACAGCTAGCCTGTCAATTAAGGACTGTATCGAACCACACAGTGCTACCCAGTAAGACCATAAAGGGAGATGATGAGAAAATATATAGCAATCAGCAGCTTATGTGTACTTAAAAGAAATTTAGCAACAGAAAAATATGCAAAGAAGGCCAGTAGCCTGATTTCCTAGTGTGACAAATAAATCACACAACATCCACAAACAGCAAAGGACCTGCAAATGTTCATTGCATTTCTAATTACAAAGACCTAGCTCACAAGGCATACCATTCATCCTTTTAAAGCTCCACCAAAACCAACAACTACAAAAAAAGGCTGAAATACAGTAATTTAGTTTAGGACATGGAGTTGGTGCACATAACTTACTTATGCATAATATGGGTTAATCATAATACCACATATCTATGTGTTCCTACTCGTCCAGGCTGATATACAGTACAATTCAGAGGAGGAGAACAGCTGTATATTATTTTATTTGCAATTTTACTGCAGAAAGATTTCAGAAATCATGTATTATGAGTATTTCTTTCTGAAAGGAAAGAAAAATTACTGAAATTTACATTTTACAAGCAGGTTAGATGTGAAAAACGGTCAGCAGTGGCACAGAGTAGGCTGACTAGAACTTTTTTTCCTTTCTTTACCAAAAGTTCAGACGAGACAGCCTGAGAATGTTGTCTATGCAGAGGAAACTGACAAACACCACTACTGGAGATGATTTTCCTCTCTTCACAAACACAAGTGCAGCAGTCATTTGCTCTGTGTAGAACAGTCATTCTTAACTATTCTTACTGTCTGCAACACTTTGGCTGGTCACTTTAGCCTTGCAAAGGCAGCCCACTGCATGTAGCTTTCTAAATGCAGCAGTGCCTGAACTACTTTAGCATGAAAAACCAGCTGAATACCACTTTTTCTTTAATGGAAAACGTTAATTTTTCAGTTCTGTGATTAACCAGCCATGCTTTCTCAGGTATACTTCATACAAAATTTACAAAAAAATAGCTTGCTATAGGAGATGAAGAAGAGTTACAGCCTTGCTTTTTAAGAGCACTTAAAAATCAGAAGTGTCACTAGATAGGCGCTGACTAATTTTTGCCTGGTCTTCTTACAGCTTTATATTAAAGAAGGAGCTAACGCTACACTTAAAGATATTTGTGAATAAGTCACATAGACTACAAATTAGCCATGCTAGGAGAGCAGGGATAACCATGCTGGCTGCATGAAATAAACCTGAAAACTAAACTCCATTTTAATACATAAAGTCAACTTGTAACTATAATGCTGCTTCCAGATGAGCACGTCCTCCAAAGAGCCCCAAAGCAGCAAGATTTACTGAGAAGCCCAGTGAAGAGGCACTTCATTGCATCTTGTAGTGCTCAGAATTTGGGCACTCATCCTCCCGTGCCTCATCTCTTCTGATGGCCTGCCATTTATGTATGGTCATGAAAACAAAAAAGACCAGAGAGGTAGGCAATTACGAAAAAGAATTTTTCATAACAGACATTACACACTTTGTTGTTATTAGGCCTTGAACATTTGAGAAAAAGGACGTCTTTGTCAAGGTTTCAACATTCATACATCATTCTTCAACCGTGATGTGAATTCCCGACAGACGCCTCCTCATGTTTCACTCATTCGTCCCAGAATTTTTTCAGCAAAACCTGGGAGCTAGAGTTGATACTCTGGCTACTGCTGAAGCCTTTTGTTAAACAGGAAGAACAACTGAAAACAAACAAACAAAAGCAAACAGAAAAAAATAGATAGCAACAAGACTTTCCAAAACTTCATCATTTGTACACAGGAAAAAAAAAAAAAATTACAACATTTCTGCATCAGGATAAGAATTCTTCAAGTCCAAATTTTAGATCATAGAAAATGCCACCCGTATCTCAGATGTTTTTAAAATTATTCTCATTTTTAAATGAGTATCTTTACAATTAACACACAAATTTCAGTAAAAAAAAAATCCAGCTGCTCAGATTTGTAGGAGAATTAAAGAATAAATTTCATTTTAGCACCGATCTGATCAACACGAAACACCACATTTGAAGTAAGCAAAACGCCTCCCTAATAATTTGCTTCCTACAACGAAAACACAATCTAGAAACCTTCTCATGAACTATCTGGACAGAAAGCTATGCTGCATGACTACTGTAACACCAACTTTTCAGCAACACACAAACCAACATGAGTAGCACATATCCAAGAGAACTTCTGTACTGACCAAAGTGACTGAACATCACTTCACTCACGGTGTTTTGGCTTCACCAAAGAATAAATAAATCCAGAAATATTCACTGTTGCAGTAGTGCAGGACTATTATTTCAGCACACTGATGTGAGTTTTCTTTCAGCAAGTACGGAAATAGTTTAAGTATTTTTACTTACTGAGCACAATTATCTGATCTAGAGAAGTAGGTGCCATGTCTCTACAGCTCGATCAATTTGTTTCGCTGTGGCACACTGTGTACAGGAGCAGCTGTGAGCGTTGCTGCATTTGAACAGATTCCCAACTCCTACTGAGAGAAAACTCCAAAAAGAAATATATATATATATATGCACTCACACACAAATGAAATGGAGAGACGGTCATAGAGCGCTGCCACCTTTCAGCCTGTCAGTTTTCTATGGGAGAGTCACAAGATGTCCAGAAGAGCCATAAGGAACAAACTGGTCTGCACTCATCTCCGAGCTGTCATTTCCAAATAAGCTGACTGTCACTATTTATTACTCCATTCTTTTGGCAGCAGTGACCTCAGATGGTTCAGGAGTTCTACATAATAGCCTCCCTTTCACTGCAGCTTTAACCCACCCTACCACAAAACTATTTTTAACTTCATACAGCGAAGTATTTTATTTCAGTGAGTATTTTTTATTCCTATAGCAACAGGCTATAGCTCTGCTCTAAATGGATGGGCACAACTCCCATTCCCAGCCTTATCTCTGAAGGGATTCCAAGTATTTCCTCGGGGATGCTCCTTCCAGAACTGCAGTAATGCATCCTGTTCCAGTGTATTACCTGCTCCTCCAAGGACACCGCGTTTGTCACGTTATGCAGGCATATGATTCTATGATTTCAGTATATACCCCTTGCAACCTATTCTAACTTTGGAATACAGAAATAGTTACATATACGAAGAAGGTGCAAGCCAAGAGGAACCACTGGTGTGGGAAAAAAAAAAGAGAGCAACCAGCCCTCCATAAATTACATTTTAATAAGATCAAACTTGGGGAAAAAAAAAAAAAAGGCAATGCCCAGGAAGCATGAGTGAAGGCAGTTAATTGTGTGCAAGCATTAAAAATGGGCTGAGGCACGCTGTGTTTGTTTTAGGGCAGCTGGACATTCATATCACTCAACCAGTACTGCAGCGACAACCGGGCAACAACTCAAGAGTTCTGCTATGGCTGTTAAAGGCCCTGCTCTGTTCTGAAAGCACGATTCACGTAAGGATCTAACGATCTCCTAGAAACATACAACTCATCTATCCACCACTGCCTGAATCTTCCTGTAATACTCTCCTAAGAGTAAAGGCTCTTCCACCTACATGTACAAATTATAAATGACATTGCCTTGCATGCAAGGCGTTCCGTACACAATTTATGTTGTATTATGCCACATTCACTGGTGTTTACTGTTAGAGAAAAAAAATTACCCCTCAAAACCTCAAAGCTAAGTTAACAATGCAGTTATTAGTGACTTTCCCAAGAGAGGAAATATTTTCAGAGAAATACGCTCTTACACACATTCAGCCTTGTGGCCAAATCATTATTTTATTCCAAAAAGGATAAAATAACTTAGTGTTCAGTTAAACAGGAATGATGTCAGCTTTAGATTTACTGGTTTTCAGATCACATCCTTGCTTTTGTCTTTCCCTTATACTTTGTGTAGTTTCACAATTATACTTCACAGAGCTTGTTTTACTTTTTTCTCTGTTTTCTTGTCATGGCAAAGGCTCACAGAAATGTCATTGGGAACCATTTCTACTAGAAGTAAAAACTGTATAAAAAGCACTCCCAGTTGCATAAACTTCTTTTGCTTACTTGTGATTCAAAAATAGAGAAAAAAGTCATCCCTGAAAACAAACCTATAGTTTAAAATAAAAAAGACAAAGAGCTTATTATAAAAGAGAGGGACACAAGGGACAGAAAAGCAAAACAAACCCTGGTGATTCATGTCTAACAAACCTCAGAAACCGTATATGCTGTTTGTACACATAAGCCCCCTACTCTAGAGATGACATTACCATTCTTCTTGGCTGATGTTTCCACTGCAAAGTCTTAAGGGAGTCATGAATATCCACTTTAATCAGTGTAATGTCACTGTAATCAGTTCTTCTTTCCATACAAAGAAATAATACATTATCTGTAGCATGTGCCACTGCTGCTCTTCCTAAAGTCAGGTGATTTATAATTTTGATGTACACCAGTGCAAAGCTGGATTTTTTTTTTTAGGCCCAATGTTAATTACTAACTTTCATATACTAGGAACACTTACAGTGTATATTTGTAGGCAGACAGAACACTAGCTAACTTGAAATCTTTACAGCCCAGTACCCACAAATTCAGCAGATTTACCACAGATTCCTGAAAAAAATGGGGTTGAAAGAAAAACCCAGTCTATCACCTCTTCCTCGTAGGCAATCCTGACAGAAACCTGTATCAGCATGCCTAATGCTTCCCTGTAACTATTCAGGTGAGTTGGAAGAGAAATGTGCATAGACACATCTTCAGAGTCAACAGGTGGAAGCACACATCATTGCGAATATCTACTGACTTTATTAGGGTGCCATGGCAAGCTCCATCTGAAAAAAAATGGGATTATAAGAATATGGCCTGAAGCACGCAGTCAGAGAGAAATAAGGCATGTTATTGTAGCAGGTATGTACACAGATACACCCCCCACACATTAGAAAACAAACATTAAGCATGAAAGCTACTCTTTAATCTGTCATCAAACAGCTAATCTATTTTAGATGCAGTGAACTGTCAAAGAGCATACAACTTATCAGCTTCCCCCCCCATTACTCTGTGCTTGTGAACAGGCACGACTTCAAGATACTTCCACCCAAATCAATGAGCTGTCTTCATCAGTTTACTTAAAAATAAATAAATAAATAAAAATAAAACAAGTCACTCTGTGAAATTCATATTGTAATTCAGATCTAAAATAAAACTAATATTATGCTTCACCATACACCATATCAAACTGTTTCCCCTCATAGGGCTGACTTTCTGCAACATGCATGTTTTTTATATTGATTATCCCTTCCAAAAGATCATCAATATAAAACTGACCACCATGCCAGTAGAAATATACCTTCTGTTATTCACAGCACGATGTCAAATAATTAATCTATAAATTCAGCAAGAACACAGAATTTTACAGTTATGCTGTTTCCTCATTTTGACCCACTTACGGTTCAAGACCCATTTTTATCACACGTATCTCCTTGAATTCTAAGGCGTTTTTCACGTGCCTTAGTCTGAAAAGTCGTTTTAGAAAGGGCTGCTGCACATCCTGAAGGAAGTATAGTATAGCTGTGTCTGACAAAGGGTGGACAAGTCTCCCAGGTAAGACCCGCAGGTAAGTTGGAGGTGGAGTATAAACATCACAGGTCTACCCAGGCCTCCAAGACAAGCACTTGTGCTGTCCAGAGGCCTTGGCCTTCACCTCCAGGTACCCATCCCCCAAACTCTCCCTTGAGCCTCCTCTGAGATGCTACAAACTTAAAAACTCTCCTGCCAGGCCCACATCCAAAGTGGGTCCCAACTCTCCCCACCTCCTCCAAACCCCTCGGCACACAACAGCACACAAATCCTCCAGCACCATCACAATCACAGAATGGTTTGGGTTGGAAGGGACCTCAAAGATCACCTCATTCCAGCCCCCCGCCGTGGGCAGGGATGCCACCCACCAGACCAGGTTGCCCAGCGCCCCGTCCAGCCTGGCCTCGAGCATTGACAGGGTTGGGGCAGCCACAGCTTGCCTGGGCAGCCTGCGCCAGCACCTTCACACCTGAGAGTGAAGAATTTCCTCCTGACCTCTACCCTAAACCTCTCCTCGTTTTACTTTACAACCATGCCCTCGTCCTGATCGCCCACCAGCCGCTCTCCATCTGCCTCACAACCCCCCTCCAACTACCAAAAAGCCGCAGCGGGGTCCCCCCGGGAGCCTCTTCTCCTTCACATCCCCAAACCCCCCAAACCCCCCAAACCCCCCAAACCCCCCGCACCTCGCGGTCCTTGAGGCCGAGGAGCAGCACCTCCTCCATCAGGGTGAGCCGCGTCTCCTTGGAGTCGCCCTTCTCGTCGTCCCCCGGCTCGTCCCGCCGCCCTTCGTCCTCGGGGCCGCCGCCGGCCCCCCGCTCCTTGTCGGCGGCCGCGGCGCTGCGGGAAGCCTCGGTGCGGCGCTGCACCAGGCCGGAGCTGCGCTGGGTGAGGGAAGTCATGGCCGGAGGCGGCGGGGAGAAGGAGGACGAGGGGTGGAGGGGAGGCTCGGCGACCGCTGGGGAGGGAGAGGAGGAGGAAGAAGAGGAGGAGGAGGAGGAAGGCGCAGGAGCCGCTCCCGCCTCGGCCCTACCCGCACCGCGGCTGCGGCCGGCCGGCCGGGCTCATGGGGAGCGGGGCTCGGCCGAGGCGGGGGGAGAACGAGGGGGAGGCGGCGGCGGGGGCCGGAACCGAGACCGGGACCGGGGCCGGGGCCGGGGCCGGGGTCCCCCCCTGCGGCGGCCGAGCTGGCGGAGGCGGCTCCTGGCGCAATATGGCGGCGCGGGCTGATGTCAGCGGAGGATGTGGCAGCGGCGGCCGGGGGGGAGGCACCGGAAAGGGCCGCGGGCGGCGGCGGTGGCGGCGGCGGGGATGGCGGCGGAGCCAGCGCTGTCCCCGCCTCCCGCGCGGCTCCGCTCCGCCCTGAGGGGAGGATGAGGGGTGTGGGGGGGGTTAACGGTGAGCTGAGGGGCGGAGAGGGAGGGAGGCGGACACGGAGCCCACGGGGGTGTCCCCTCAGGAGCCGTGGGTCTCCAGGGAAAGGGGCAGTGTCCTGCTGACCGCCCTGGCTCGGCTTTGTGTCGGTTTCAGCCGCCCGGTTGCTGCCACAGCCCTCTGGATGTGTGTGTGTGGTATATAAACGTTATGTATAAACACAGCGACCGAGCTCAAGCTGTATTTTGATCGTAGCCGCCTGAACAAACGCAATCCTTTGTCCCCAAGGCACCTTCGATCCCTCCCGTGTGCCTGCCCAACACCTCGCCACCAGCAGTGCCACTGCTCCGGCCACAAACAGAGGCAACGCAACTTCTCTTCCCACGCACTTCTCTCCTTTTTACCCAGTTCAAGCACTGAGGTGGTGTGTTGCACCAAAACTTCAAACTATCAAAGCCAAATCCCACATGTATTCATTCCAAGACAATGCGTTTTGTTGCGGAATAAAGCCGCCTTTGACGCAAGGACGGCCTGCACTCCAGGGGTAGGATAGACTCCAAGTCACTTTGTAAATGACTTTATGCTCCATCATTTCCCAAACACGCTGATTTTAATATCATCTGCCAGCATTACTTAGTGATCATTCAGTATCACTTCTTCAAGGTCATCGATAAAACAGAACAGCAGAGGAGCAAAACTGGTCACTGGAGGACCTTGTAGACCCTGACACACTGAATCACTGACACGTGTTTGCTAATCATTCCTCTTACATATTTTGAGGCCCACCAATTATACACAGTCTAGTTTTTTTTTTTTTTTTTTATATGTGTGTTTGTGTGTGTGTGTGTGGTTTTTGTTTGTTTGTTTTTAATTAAGATGTTTGCTGTACCAAGTCAGATGGCAACAGAAGCTTAAGGGGATAACATCATCATTGTTTTTATCAAATAAGCATTTGCCTGAAGAAGAGATACCACAACAGCATTACAAGACGTGCTTTGTGGAAATGTCTTTTCTGAGTAGTAATTATAATCAAATCTTTATTAATTTAGTCCTATATAAGCCACTCTGATATCTTGTTGAGGATTATGATCAAGATGACAGGCATGTAATTAACTTGGCTCATCCCTTGTACCTTCTGAATTAGCTTTCTTCCAGTTCTTTGGAACTCCCAAGATTTATTGAAAAGAAATCAAAAAGAAGTTCCAAAAGGATCTTCTAAAAACCTGTATGCAACTTACCCTGGCTTACTGATTACAAATTACGTAGTTCTAAGAAAAATTCAAACAACAGAAGTACACTGTTAATGGAAAGCATTTCATCATTATATTATATGATAAAACATTCATATTTCCCCAGAATGCAAAGGTTTAACATTTTTTAAAAAGAGTTGTTGCTAAAAATTCATGCATTTCCCTCTAGCAATTTCATTGTTACATTCTCCTTGCACCTGTATTAATTTCTCGGTTTCTTTCTGCTGGCAAAAAATTCTCTTCATCACATTTTTTTTTCTTTAATTAACAAAGCAGTATTATCCTCTCATTTCTTATCAATACATTGCACTGTTTGGGCTGTTAAAATTGTTTTCATTTCCTACTACAGCATTTTAACTGTGTTCATTTTTTGCCCTGATTACATTTTAAGAGTTAACTGGTAGAGTGTTCATTGGCAGTTCCTAGTTATCAATGTGTTTTTTTGGTTTGGGTCCTTTTCTAGAGAGCCCCATTATTTTCAGTTTTCTGAAAATTGCTTTTTAAAAGCAGTAGCCAACTATTCTGTTGATTTGCCTGCTTTTCTGTTTTGTGTTACAAAAGTGATCAAGTAGGATCACTTACAAGTTAATAATAATTTAATATTTTGTTGACTGACTTCATGTTAGGATGGGGTGTACTTTGAAATTCCATACATTACTTGATAGAGTCACCTTTCTGATTTACACACTCAGATGTTTGCATGAATTTAATGGTGTCATTTCTGATTCCTTATCATTTATCATTGAACTCAACTAATGAACTCAGAGTCAATCAAATTAAGAATGCCTATCATTGAATTTTGAGATGATTACTTTTTTTTTTTTTTTTTTTTTTTTTTTTTAACACCATTGCAACACTGATAGACAAAACCAAAACTTGAATGAAAAGGATATCAAAGGAGGCATTTCAGCATCAGATTTCAGTGGTGTTTATCCTTTGTACACTACCAAGAGCTGTTGTTTCAGAAGGGGGACCACACAGCTTGTTGGATCCTCACCTAGGAGGTCCTAATGTGCCATATCACAACCTCCTTCTCATCTGCATTTATTTTACAGTACCAGGGTATATTTTAAATATATTTCTGAGTCATATGTGGCTTTATCAGGAGTTCAGAAGGCTGTAACCCCCAGCCCTGTGCTTGGTAGTGGCTGCTGCAATGTATGCTTCCTGTCGTTGTGTTGTCACTGGGCATGTCACTCCCCCTGCCCCAACTCCAGTGTCCCCCAACCTGAGAGATGAGGGGCTAGATCTGTGACGTTCTGTTAAGAACCAATAATGCAAAAGCAGGGGCTGTAGTCCATTAAATAGTTTTTGTTTGTCTTAGAGTAATTTGACCTTGTAACGCATCCCTGTTTATTCTTATGCCAGTATCTGGCAGAATTTCTATTAACAGTTGCCGATGAGTCTAAATTATCTGTACTAGAACTTCAAAAGTACCTGGGTTTTTTGAACTGCTGCCAGCCCCCTGGGAAGGAGAAATGAAAGGGAAAATAGCAAAGGCATGAATCTTAGTCTCTTGTTTTGTTTTGTGCTGGTTGCAGTTCCCATGATTTACTTCACAGTGGGAGCAGGGCTTACCTCTAATGTCAGCAGAAAAACTGATTAACAAACGGAATGCAAATGTCTTGGGATAGCAGGTAAAACAAAGAGTAATGTTGTTTAATAAGCAGGAGGTCACCTGCTATTCACTTTCAACAAATGCATTGTAGCTTGAACATCCGGAGCATGACACAGAGCTGGTTAAATCTAGAACAAGATACTGCTGGGCAGATTTTTCTCTTGAAGGACAATCAGCTTAATAGCATGTGCTGGTTCTGAGACTGATAGCAAGAGTACAGAAGTGGTTTTCTAGAAGAAACAGCAGCCAGTTGCCAGCTCTCCTACAGCTTCACCATCCAGTGGTTTTGCCAGTTGGTCTTGTTTACATTCCTATCTGTGTCTTCCATTCCCTTGCAGTGAAAGTTTGCCACTCCCAGCTATGCCACTGCAAACTGGTGTCAGGAGCAGCTGTTGGAAAATATAATATCAAAAAACAAAACAAAACAAAACACATAATATTTACCCCATACCATTTCAGAAATCTATTGACAGGAAGCCTTGCAAATAGGCACCATATCATTGCTGAAGGAGCTCTTGTACACAATGTGGAAACCAGTAGACAGAAGGAAAGGGAGACAGGGATTTCTTAAGGCTAAACCATCCTTAAAACCATGCTGATTACACGCATGCTGCTTAAGTGCTGCAGCAGACATTAATAATAAAAAACAATTTGAAGGAACAAAATATCTTCTGAGAATTGTTCCATCCACTGTTACCAGCTCCAAGAACAGGATTTTGACTTGCAGTAAGAATCAAGATGCTGAAAGATGCAGAGTGATGAGAGGGTTATTGGGCAAGAGAAGTGACCAGACAAATGTGCAATATTATAAGAGGGAAGAAACCAGAGTTGGTGGTCGACTGTAAAAATCACATCTCGTACACAGTGGATGCATAATAGTCTCTATCCTTTCCGCTCTTTCAGTTTCAGCTGTACCTGTTTTACTCATATCGTGTTGTTTTGGTTACCCAATAAATTTTTCACTAGCCAGTGTAGACCAGCTGGCATTTTTTTTTTAGTTTTAGGAATAAACCTTACAAGACTAGCAGCACATTTTGCTAAGTTAAAAGCACCAACTGATATGTCTCTTTCTGTCCATACAACAAACCCACGCTTTAACAGCTGTTAGCACTCAATCATTAGACATAATTCAGATTATCAGTTCACAAGGTCAAAGTTCAGCAATATATCTTTTCCAAGAAACCTCTTTTTAAGTCTCTACCTTGGCGTGATTTAAAGATGTTTTCTCAAAAATATGAAGAATTATTCCATATTTGACATAGAATGTATCAGTAAATGAAGAACTCGCAAATTACTTTCAGTGGCATAGTGCCAGATGTTAATACCTAGCTCATATAAAATCAGATTAGCCATTAAGTCAGTAAAAAGATTTCTTTTAACTTCACAGGGCTTTCAGTGAAAATTTTAGTACTGCTTTTATTTTTTTATATATACAAAATCAATAAACTGTTGTGATTTTGTTTTGTTTTGTTTTTGCAGACTGTGACAAAAATTTTAGGAAAAACAAAAACAAACATGGAAAGGTATTAGTCACATTTTCTCATTTCATAAAGCATTTTCTTCATTCCACGTATTTCCAGATCCTCTCATCTTCTGTGGAGTTCAGATGATTGCTAGTTCCTGAAATCATTGTATTTTAATAGCATCTTCTCCCTGTGTTTGAGTGGTGCTGTTCAGTAGCAAAAATCTGTACTTGTTATTTTAATATAGCAATTATAGTACCGAAATCATAAAGGCAAAAGTATCAGTTAAGGTTCTATTTCCAACAAAGATGTGCTTTCATTTCTACACATTGGTTCAATTCAACCAGCATCACTAGGAAAAATGTGCAGCTTTCTTACCATGTTCAATGAGTAAAGTCCCATGAAACAAACACAAAAACTGTCATTGGTATTTGGCAAAACTGAAAATGCTTAATGCAATCGATTTTATATAAACTCAGTTTTGAAAAAGCTTTATTTCACTTCCCATGTAACAAATGCTTTACTGTCTGTTCCTTTAAAAGTATATAAATACTCATCAACTCATTAAAAAAAAATACATAAAGCCAGATGGTGCAAAGGAAATGTTTCCAAGGAGTTGCAATTTACAAGATGAATAGTGATTAGAACAGTATTTTTTTTGTCTAATTAGAGGATACTCACATTCATGCAGAAGTGTGTATAGAACACATGCCCATGACTTTTGGTAGGTTTGCACCTTCTACTTATATCCAACGATTCATGCAAAGATAATCAAATAATGAGTGATAATTTTAGAACATAGTAAATGTTCTTTTTTTAAAAAAAAATGTTCTTTTTTTTTTTTTTTTTTTTAAACAAACAAACAAAAAAACATTGAGGGAGAAATATAATAATAATAATAATAATAATTTCCAGATCTAGTGGTCCTATCAACTCAGTGTGTGAGCAGGTGGGGAAAGGGAAATGGAAGAAAAAGAAATATTTGGTAGCAGCCATCTTGAAGCCTCTATGAAGTGAGGACATAAAGCTGTATTTTCAAGGAACCTTCTTCCTGAGAACTCAGACAAGCACATTGCGGGGTCTGGTCTGTGCCTGGGCAAGGCTGCACGCCTGCCTTGCACTTACTCCTGAGGGCAGCCAGGCTGTGATCACAGTGAACACCAGAAGGTTTGGGAGTTTGGCCCAGATGATAATGCCTTCCATGATACCTTCTACTCAGGGAGCTCAAAGCCTGTGATAAGGATTCGTAGATTAAAAATGCCAACATCTCTGGGTTATGCTTCTCCCTGGCTCACCAAGTCAAAACGGCATGGCAGCACTTCTAATTAGCTAGGTTTATTTCACTTAAATTCTTCTTTGAAAACACAGAACAAAGTCTTGTGCTACTCAAGTGTTACATATAGAGCACTGTGTCTTACCATCTTGCTGTGGACTTTGCACTGCCATTGCCGTCACAACCTGTTAGAAACTAAATGTAGATTTGATTGTGACAGGACAAGAAACAAAATTCCAGTTGTCTGGAGGGGATGTACTTGATCTTCGTGGGGTGGAGGAGGCAAGAAGTGAGACTGCTCACTCAGCAGCAGAGCACCCTGCCAGGCACTGCTCTTTTTCTCAATTTTGACTGAATTTCAGGCACCTCCATAGACTGTGAAGGAGAAATCTTGAAAAAATTGTCCTGTGAACATTTCCCACAGGGATAAAACAAGCCAAACGTGGATTGATTTTCTTTGGGTGAACTCTGCACTGAACAATGTCTGTGCAACCATCTATCTTTAATATTGTAAAATAACATTATCACTAGATCATTTCTATGTGACGGCTTTTAAAAAGATTGCACCAGCTAGCACTTTACTATCAACACAAACATTGATTCATACGTTTGATGATAAAGAACTGGTGTTCCAACAGAAAGCTCTTCATGGAAAGACACTTTTGAATGAAATCTACTCTGCAGACCACATTCTTAAAGTAATAATTTGAATTGGTGGGACAAATGCAACTCAGGATGTTACCTGCATAGTATAAATTGAAGAGTGTTGGAGCATGAAATACAACATAATCTCTGAGGCCACCTGGTTATTTAAAAGCATGTTACTGCCCCGTTGAATAAGCACATTTCCATAAGTACTGATTGTGTTGTTAGGAGCTCATTAATGACTATAAATACGTATGAGTTCCTGCTGTGTACTTGTGCGGCCCCATGCACAAGACAACCTGCACATGGCAAAGATGATGTACAATATCCAAACATGGGACACAAGGGTGTCTGATAACTGAGTATCTCCATTTTTTTTTTTTTTTTTTTAATACTAGTATTTGTAGCAATCACTGTGGATTCAAACAGAGCAGAAACTTGACTACATAATCTGGAATGATCTCACAAGTCATGGCAAAGCAGTAATGTTACAATCAGCCTTGTACACTTAGGCTACTCATGTTCCTGCCTTTTAGTGGACCTTTTTTCCCTTTCAAAACTAGACTGAGGAAGAAGAGAGGGCATTTGGGGCTTCATTTTTGAAGCCAAACAGCTCTAAAAACGAACTGTATAGCTGGAAACATTAGACCAGAGTGATGATTCTTTTATTTTCTTTTTTTTTTTTTTTTTAGGGATCTGGTCCAGTTTTGAGGGCATGCATGTCACCTAAGAGTAAAATCCTGTGCAAAACACTATGCTTTCACTTCTTTATTGGATGCTTCCAACTGAGTTGAAATCAGTCCAGTGCAGGACAGTCTGGCTTGGGAATGCTGGATTTGAGGTAGTTCCACATCCAAAGGGAACCCCACAAGCAGGGATGGTGCACTTGAGAGTATGACTGGATGTGGGTGTGCTCTTAGGGGGTTTCTTCAGACAGGGTGGGGGGGATGTATTCAGCTATATGAAATTGCTGGCTTGCTGATGGCAAGATATGTAAAGGTAATAATGTTGATGGCATTGTTATTTTTCTAAAGGTACTTAGTGGTTGCAGAAGCTAGCTTTGTACAGGGTGAAAGAAGCTTTCCTTTCTTCTTGAGTCCATCTACTATTAGTCAAACTACAGCTTCAAGCATGATATTGATCCCTGTTGGCCGCAAACCTCAGGCTACTACAGCAGTAGCAACATGTGGCAGCTGGCCATCGGGCAGGTTTCCCTTGCAGTTGTAGGGCTCGCTACAGAACAAAACCTCCCAAAACATGCCTTTCACAGCCACCAGAGGCAATCTGATGCTCACAGTGGTCATGGAAGCCAGGATTAGATCCTTAGGACTCCAACAACTTCCCCGAGGAGGAGAGAAAAAAAGGAAAGAGCATCAAAATTATTGCCACGCACTCTACAATGAAAGTTAGAAACAAAAATTCAGTAGAGAAACACAGAGGGTGACTGGAAAAAGAAATACATCCAGCAGCATAAGGCGGTGGTCCTGGCATGGTCCAGAATCCTCCAGATAAAACCAATGCATCTGCATGGGTGCAGCAGGGAATCACAGAATCATAGAATCGTTAAGGTTGGAAAAGACCTTCAGGATCATCTTGGCCAACCATTCCCCTACCCCCAATGCCACCCACTAAACCATGCCCCTAAGCACCACGTCCAACCTTTTCTTGAACACCCCCAGGGACAGTGACTCCACCACCTCCCTGGGCAACCCGTCCCAGTGCCTGACTGCTCTTTCTGAGAAGAAATGTCTCCTCATTTCCAACCTGAACCTCCCCTGGTGCTACTCAAGGCCATTCCTTCATGTCCAATCACCCCCAGATCCTTTTCCTCTGCACAGCTTTCCAGCCACCCCGCCCTAAGCCTATAACGCTGCATGGGGTAGTTGTGGCCAAAGGGCAGGACCGGGCACTTAGCCACGTTGAACTTTCTCCCACGGGCCTCTGCCCATCGATCCAACCTGTCCAGGGCCTTCCTACCCTGCAGCAGATCAACACTTCCCCCCAGCTTGGTGTCAGCTGCAAACTTACTGAGGGTGCACTCAATTCCCTCATCCAAGTCATCCGTAAATATATTGAAGAGGATGAGCCCCAACACTGACCCCTGGGGAAAACCTCTGGTGACCAGTTACCAGCTGGATTTCACTCCATTCACCACCACTCTCTGGGCCTGGCCATCCAGGCAGTTCTTAACCCAGCGAAGAGTGTGCTTGTTCAAGCCATGGGCTGCCAGCTCCTCCAGGAGAATACTGGGGGACACTGTGTCAAAACCCTGTTGAAGTCTACGTAGACAACGTCAACAGCCTTTCCCTCATCCACCAGGCGGGTCACCCAATGGTAGAAGGAGATGAGGTTGGTCAGGCAGGACTTGCCTTTCATGAACCCATGCTGGCTGGGCCTAATCCCCTGGTTGTCCTGCACATGCTGTGTGATTGCACTCAAGATGACCTGTTCCATCACCTTCCCTGGCACAAAGGTCAGGCTGACAGGCATGGAGTTCCCCTCATGAGGAGGATGGAAAAGAATGAGAAGAAGCTGCACAGCACTTCAGTATTTTCACCTGCATAGCGAGTTAGTCAAGATCCTGTCTGGTTTATAAGTCATCTCTGGAAGATAAATCTCTTTCTGCTCTCACTGAGAGAAGACATATGAGCTTTCCATATTTAACACGGAATATGTCACACTGATGAGTCAACTTTCCCAATCAAGGTGTCCTACTTTGGTATGTATGGTCTTACTAAATATTTTCACTGATAGTTAGGAAACAGTTTAATTCTCTTTGCCAAATGATAAAACATTGATTTTATTTAACTATATCCTATACAGTAAGTCCTGCAGAGAAAATTAAAAAAATCTTTTAAAGATCCCTGAACTAAAACTACTCTCACTGTTCGTATCCTACCTTCTGGAACAGCAAATGCAACTCGTGTTTCTGTAGAACAAACACAAGGAAAAGACATTTAAGCTTTTACTGGCCTTAAGCCTCAAAACGCACCTGTGGCTGTCATCCAGCAAGGTGATCTCTGCTGCTTACAGCTCAGCAGCAGGACCAGGTGCTATGCCAAAGCAAAGAAAGCACTCCCTGTCCTGAAAGCACAGTCCTGTTCTAAAAACCAGCTTTGTGAGAAAAAAAAAAAAAAAAAAGCCTTTAGGAATTTCCCTCTTTTTTGACTGAAATGAGCTCTATTTTCCTAACTGCAAATTCAGCCTGGAACTGAAGAGCCAAGCTGGCACTTCACCGTCTGCCATAAACATCCAAAGCACGACCTGCACCTGTATGAACCCAGGAGTGTGAACTGGCCGCAGGTCACAACATCACATTTGAATATGTGTTCACCAGTCAGTGTGAAAATAAAATTAGTACAAGGTGCTAAAGTGTTTCTAACATCCTGTTTTCTGACAGGAGCTATATCTGGAGTGTGACGAGGCCACGTTGCTCTCAGCTCTACATGTGACTGAACTACACGCTTCAGCAGATGCCTTTTACAAAGGTGTACTCACAGCTCTTCTCCCCTCTCTGGAGTGCTGACAGTAGTGGGGATTTAATTTTGACACTAACATCAAGAAATACAGCATGGGATGTACATGAGGACCAAAACTGTTGAAATAAGAAAAATGCCATTTTTACCACTGTTGAGTGACAAGACCATACTGGAAAGATACTGTAGCACAGAAATAATTTTCAGATTTGAAAATACATAGATAAACTACTTCAAAGCAGGCTTTTTTTACTATGTCTATTCAGCACAGCTGACAAAAATAATAATAATAAAAAAAAAAACAACAAACACAACCCATCAAAATTCCTAATTCTTCTCCGTCTGCCAACTTCCCTCCTGCAGGAAGAGCTCTTTCTTGATCTGGGCAGTTGGCCAGCTCAAAGTCCTATAGGTTACTCCAGTTGGGAATAAAGCACCTTTGATGCAGTTTGGTTTATTTACAAAAAACACACAGCCCCGCTTCTTTGAGCACAGCTTAAATCAAGCAGCTGGAGACAGTTTCTTGAAACACAGCTCCTTCAGTCAGCACCCTGACCCCAAAGCCCTCTTGAGGGGCTTCTCTTACCACTTTGAGAAGCAACACGTTTGGTGCTCCACACTGCCATCTAGCCCACCTCAGAACATGATCTGACTGAGGCACCAAAGTTGCTCATCGTGGTTACGCCGTGATCACCAACCTCAGCACGGGACAGACTTCTCCGGCTCAGCTCTGAGGATCTGGTGATAACCAAATATCTTTAATAACTTTATAAATTATATAGACAGTGGGGTCAAGTGCACCCTCAGCAAGTTCGCAGATGACACCAAGCTGAGTGCTGCAGTTGACACAACAGAAGGAAGGGAAGCCATTCAGGGGGACTTGGACAAGCTTGAGCAGTGGGCCCATGTGAACCAAATGAGATTCAACAAGTCCAAGTGCAAGGTGCTGCACCTGGGTCAGGGCAATCCCAGACACGAGCACAGACCGGGATAAGAACCCATTGAGAGCAGCCCTGTAGAGAAGGACTCGGGGACTCTGGTGGACAAAAAGCTTGACACGAGCCAGCAGTGTGTGCCTGCAGCCCAGAAGGCCAACTGCGTCCTGGGCTGCAGCAACAGAGGGGTGGGCAGCAGGTGGAGGGAGGGGATTGTGCCCCTCTGCTCTGCCCGGTGAGGCCCCCCCTGGAGTGCTGCGTCCTGGGCTGGAGCTCCCAGCACAAGAAGGATGTGGGGCTGTTAGAGTGGGTCCAGAGGAGGGCCACAAAGTTAGTCAGAGGGCTGGAGCACTTCTATGAGGACAGGCTGAGAGAGCTGGGGATGTTCAGCTTAAAGAAGAGAAGGCTTCAGGGTGACCTCATTGCAACCTTTCAGTACTTGAAGGGGACTTATAAGATTGAGCAAAGAGTTGCTCTCCATCAGATATTGACAGGATGAGGAGGAGTGGCTTTAAACTAAAAGAGGGGAGATTTAGATCAGAGGTTAGGGGAAAAAATCACTCAGAGGGTGGTGAGGCTCTGGCACAGGCTGCCCAGAGAGGCTGTGGATGCCCCATCCCTGGAGTTTTAAAGACCAGGTTGGACAAGGCCCTGGATAACCTGATCTCAGGGGTGGCATCCCTGCCCACGGTAGGGGAATTGGAACTAGATGGTCTTCATGGTCCCTTCCAACCCAAGCCATTCTGTGATTCTGCAACATCCGAAGCCCCCATCGGAAGCTTCCCACAGCAGACACAAGCAGACGTCCAGGAGATCTGGGAAAACCCAGATTTAAGATGAAAAAGACCTTGCAGCTAGTGTAGCTGTCAGAGTGGTACCTATTGGTAAACCAACTGTTAAATGAACAAAATCTAAGATAGATGCAAGAGATGTTTTCCACACCTTTAGCGCTCAGCCATATCTAAAGGGATTTACACTAACAGAAAATTCCCCCCCCCCATAAAACCTTTCCACAAACTCACACAGCTGGCCAGATGCTGCCGAAGGCTGACACTCCTTCAGCATCTCTTTTCTGCCACACATGGATTGAAGAGCTAATACTGCTTCCTCACTTAAAAGAGTTCATTCAGCTGTATTAAAGAACTCCTGTTCAGTCCCATGATTACATTTACCCTTTAAACTCCAGTTCTCACTCAGAAAATGATGGAATTAACCGAAGAGAACTTTTGAAAGGAAATTTTTTGGTGAGAGGAACAGCCATACACCATGTTACTCTGAAAAATGCAAAGACATAAGTCAACTTTCCCCTGAGCACGCATTGTGGCTGGAGAGCCCTTTGCCTTGTGAGGGTCAGCAGCAGGCTGGGCATTAACAGCTGAGAGGGAAAGCGCTCGGAAAAGGGAAGGATGTCTACCAGTCTAGACAGAATAATGTCAGCAGCCAGCACCAATAGAGCTGTTAATGCTTTAATAAGATACACGGATTATGAAGAAACATTTATGTTCAGTCATTTCCTGCTGCCTAAGTGAGTCCATGTCCCTGGTAATCGTATTTCATCTGCATCCAGCATTCATTATTACCTGCAGAACTCCAGGGGCTTTGTGTGTTCACAGAGCCTCTACTTAATACTGATACATTAAGTAATGGTTTTACTATTAATGTATTGCATTTCAGTAACTAGCCCTTTTTATCATCATTTCTGCCAGATTTGCATCTCCGCTGCCATTTGAATCATAAAAAGGGCCATTGCCTTTGCAAAGGCACTAGGGGGATGAATACCTCTGGGAGATTAGGGTCTTCCTCAGAACGGAGAGAGCTCCATCTCCCCCCCACCCCGAGGCAGATAATGGGCTGCATACAGACAAAGCACATCACCTGCATTAAAACTAACCAAAAATCAGAAGTAAATGAGCAAAATATGCTGAAAAGGGAAAGAAGTTTTTTTTTTTTTTTTTTAAAAAAAAGGTAACCAGTTAGCTATGTATGGCTGAAGCTTAAAAAACAGGAATGCATCAGGAGTCCAAGATCGTTTTCAGAGCTTTGATTGTTTTCACGCTACAAGTCAAAACATGATTTTTGCTTTTCAACAGCCGCACTCAATCACTGCTAAATCACAGCCCAGGCAGCACGACGGTATTTAAAACCACCCCAGTCCAAAACAAAGTACAGCCTAAGGAACAACAGGCATTGAAGTGTCTGATGGCTGTAGATCAGACTAGCTTTGTTTGCTTACCTTATCTTCTTAGTGTAGCAACCATATCCAATACAATGCAACTGTTCTTTAATCACCCTATAAAGCTTTCCCAGGCAACCTCAAACCAAAACTGTTCGGTTGGTTGGTGGCTCTTGTTGTTTGTTTGTTTCCCAAGTATTAAATAGCTGGAATTAGTTGTGCAAGTTATTTAAAACCTTTCAGCTAGCTGCACATGAGATATGGTTCCCAGGAATTCCCTCTTTTCCAGAGTTAGATTTACTGCAGTTGTGCTTCCATCTTTCACCTTCTCTTTAATGGACAGCCCCCAGTCACAGCACAGGGCATCCTCAAGCACTCTGCTCCTGTTATTTCCCTTGTACCACCATGGGGTGATTTGTGTCAACAAGCTGATGCAATAGAAAACCAACCCATAAAAGTAAAGCCTGTTTTTCCATAAAACATGCTGCTGGCTACATGACACTAACGGCAAGGCGGTGGAAGCACGCTGCTGGGGCAGGACACAGCAGGACCCCTTCGGCTGCAGCCTGTGGTTGCACCACATCAGTTGTAACCCAAACCCAGTCACCGCTGGGAGAACAGACCACTGCTTCCAGTGCTGGCACTAGTGCAGCAATGTACTGAAAGCTGCAAGATGTGTTACATTTGAAAGCACAGTTTAGGATAATCACCCTGGTTTTTCCTTGATGCAGTTTCCATTTACAGAAATATGGAACAGGATAGGGTTTTATTCGTTCTAAATAATTACCTTTTATTACAGGACAGCTACCAGAGCTGCCGTGTTCCACATTGATAGGGAAATAAGTGACCTTGCACTTTGAAAAGACTGCACGTTAATTGTTATGAGTTAAGTCATCTGCAGCAAGTCTTATCTGCGTTTCACATATCCCCATCACCCTAGGAGAGCACAACAGGAAAAACCATGGCAAGCGTAGAACCAATCTTTTCCAAATTTCAACAAAGAGCCTTTAGAAAGGAATGTCAAAAAGATTTTTTTTTTTAACTTTTTTTTTTTTTTTTTTTTTTTAAGAGCAAACTCACAGTGGAAAGTCTGGTCTGGGAAACTAGAAAATAGAGGAAGTGGCTTGTAGGAAACAAACTGGATTAATCTGTGTAGGGAACATCAGGAGCTTGGTAAGCAGCATCCTGTTTTGATTTGTGCATCAGGGTCACAGTGAAAGTTAAAATATCTTGCATCATCACCAAAACATGAAGCAATGAGCTCTTCGCATAAAATATGTTTCTCTGTCATCGCATTCATGCGTAAACATACTTTAAAACAATGCCTGCAGAAATGAAAAGAGGAAGTGAATCCCACTCACTGCAAAGTGAGCCAGCTAGCCTACAGAGCTCTGACGTTTAAATGCTTGATGGTATTTACAAAATATTTGAAGATTTATGCTCAACTAGCAGAATTTTACATTAATTCTAGTTGCTAGCTGTTCTTAATTGGATTTACTTACTTTTTTTTTTTTCCCCAGAATGGGAATACTGTTAACAATAAGGATTATAAGTGACCTTTCAGAAGTCATACAAATGCAGTTTATTTCCAGGAAACTCAACAGGTTCCAAGCTTGAATTTTGGCTCCTACTGTGTAATGAAAAATATATTTCAGAGAGCAAAAACAGACATTAACCAAGATAAATAAAAATTCTGTTGCCTTAAAAGAAAGCCCAGATACCTGATACGACTGTAAACAAGTGGGTTTTCCTATCTGGGAGTTTTCCTGTCTGGGAGCTGCATGGCTTTTTGTCTGAAAATTGTAGGCTGAAATCACAACTGAGCTGCAGGCACAGGGGGTTTAAGTTTCCTTTTCTCACCCTCATTTCCTTAGTGGCCACACAGGGCAGCTAATGTTTGCTCTCCACCCACTTGCACCAAAGCTTTGGAAACTAGTAGGTAATTTTTACCACATTTGACATAAATAACTCTTAAAATCTATTAGATTCCAACAGTCTAACAGCCAAGCCAACTCATGGCCCTTTACTTGGTCCCCAGGAACAGAAATACTGAATGTGTCTTGCCCAGCAAGTCAGTAGCAGTGAGAAACCTATTAACTGCTAAC
Organism: Anas platyrhynchos; assembly: GCF_047663525.1. Classification (NCBI taxonomy): domain Eukaryota; kingdom Metazoa; phylum Chordata; class Aves; order Anseriformes; family Anatidae; genus Anas; species Anas platyrhynchos. Next base: position 11,366,400 of record NC_092621.1, read on the forward strand.
ACAGCATGTGACTTAAGATTAGAGAGGAAGTTTAGGGAGGAAAGACAGATGTTATGGTATGAGGAAGGGTAGGACTCTAGAAGAAAGGAGGAAGTTCAAAGAACTGCAGTGTGGCCAGACAAGACAATGGCAGGGAAATCAGTCTTCACAGTTCTACTTTTCATAAAATAATGCATTAAAGGCACTTCCGAGGTAAGGGCATTCTGCCTGCTTCAAGCAGCCAGGCAAACCGCTGGGGGAAATACTTAATTCATTTTATTGGATTGTCAAAGAAAAAAGAAACTGAGAAAATAGCTGTTTTTCCAGCTCAAACAGCAGCTGTGCTCATCTGTGCCTGTTCCTTTTCAGGATAACTCTACTAACCTACCAGGCAAGAGTTTTGCCATTCTGCAAAGAATAGCAAAATGCAGAAAGAATATGACACAAAATAACTTCACTATAAATGAAAAAAGACATGCAACCATTACAAAGATCTTGCCACCCCCTCTTTCAACCACTACCCTCAAAGTGGAGGAGCCTACGTGGTTCTTCATGGGGTATGCCCTTCACGAGGATCAGAATAGTTCACTAACCCACCTCTTCCCCAGCCCAGAAAATGAAGTCCAGTCCAGGTAATTTCAAAATTGAGTTTTACGCAAAAAGTAAGCTTTTTTCAAGCGTATACAAAGCAGTGTGTACTGTGTATGAAGTTTCCAGCTAACAACCACCATGAAGGTAATCTTCAGTCTAACAGAAGTAGTTCAGTGATTAAGAGTTCATAGATTTAAGTGCTGAATGCATGAATATTCTGAGTATTGTCATTGCCCCTAAGTACTCATGGAATGCATCCCAGGAGAATGCCAATGTGGAAAAGTCATTTAATTCACCATACTAAACCATGGTTAAAACATCTACTACAGAAAGTACTTAACTTCTTAGGATGTAGTAAAGAAGTTATAGCTACATGGTTCTAACCTGAAAGAAAAAAAAAACATGAAAGGAAAAAGCTTTAATTGAAGGAACAGATCAGGAGGCTAAGTTGGCTGTAAGTATCCCTGTAAAGCACATGCCTGCATTCCAAAGCAGTGTCCACCAATAGCTGAACATTTTCAGCCCAGTGAATGCAGCCTTAAAGCCAAGCGGTCAAAGTACACGCACTGATCTTTAGAAGATGTGGGAGAGGCAGTGGCACACCTTGCATTACAATGTGACCCAGCACTTCACAGACTGAGCTATTCCTGTTCCTTCAAGAAGCCTGTCTTAAACCTCATCACAATTTTGTACATTCCCTTCAGGAAATTGTTTTTGAAAGTGTTATTTGTGATAGCAATTTCTCATCTCTGGAAAATAATAAAAGAGATGTTTCTCATTTGTACTCTACAGTTTACCGTGACCAGCCTGCAATCTGTGCTCATTGTGCATCTGGTTCAAGGGATGCTCTGCTGCTGGTATTTCAACAAGCTGCCTCACTTGATACTGCAAGAACATTCTCTGATGAATTGGGGGAACTACGTAATGAAAGGCAAGTATGCTGCCATGACTGAAGTGTTTCAATAGACCTCCAAACACCACCATTCAGCAGCCACTTTCTAGACCACTTCAGTAGCTTCCCATAGTCATCCTACAGCATCACTTTGACACACTTGTTCTACAGCACAGCCAGGTCAAAACAGCTTCCTTCCCTAAGTCTGTGAATACCCTGCATATAACTCAGTAAGTCTTGGCACTGCAGCTGGTCAAATTTACTATGATTTAGTGTCATTTTGAAAAATATGAGCTTAAATATTCTTATTTCAGGTTACATACATCAAAATGTATTTTATTAACACTTTCCAAACAGCTCATTAGAGAGGAATACCAGTCTTTTTTGCATTTTTTAAAGCCAACTACAGTTTCTAGCTTGCATTCAGTGTAAAAACCTCAGAGGTATAAACAGAAGCCTTAAGTAAAAATACTAAGTATATTTCCAATTCAACAGTGCAGAAAACCAGTAACAATGGTATTTATTCTACATTAGAAGTGTTCTCATGTTCATTTCTAAATATATTTCTCTTCTATATAAACTTTTGATAACTTATGTACAAATCAGATGTCCAACATCTGTTAATATAAATATGTAATCGTCATGACTGAAACATTACAAGTTTGATCAAAAGTACAGAAAAATCCAGGTAATAGTTTTTTTTTTCCTAATAGCAGTGTTCTAAAAAACCCTTGAACCCAAATGACCTTAAAATGATAGATTTCTTCTACATAAAAATGCATTGTTCATTCAATATGCAAGAGTTACTGCAAAACTGAATCACTTGAGCTACAATCAAGCCTGAAGGACATGTACTGGACAGCCCATTCTAGCAAATGCTAGCTATGAAAAAAGAGATATGTATCACAGAATAAAGTGTAAGTGCTAGCACATTTTAAAATAAAATGCTACAAACTCAAGTATTGTCCTTGTGCTACTAACACTTAAGGCAATCAAGAGTTGAGAAGCTTCAGTTTGGCATATAGTTGCATCAAGGTCTCCCCCTTCTCCCACTAATACATTTGTTTTAACATAGTATATTTTTAGAGGGTTGCAGACGATATTTTGCTATACAGATTAAGTACAACTCATTTTGAAGTGACCGATCAGTAACCCAGTTTAGTAACACTGAGCTGATCAAATTTAAGTGACAACTTTACCACGTAGATTTTTCAGCGTGGATTTCTAAACTGGTGCAAGAATACAGAGAAAGCCATTAATGTCTACCCTCTCAATGTAACTGATAATATGATTTGCATCTCTTCTCGGGGTACTCTAGAACCTAAGGGTTCAAAATACATATGACAGTCAAACAATACTCCACTTTACAAAGGACAATTATTTGCAGCAAAAATACTTTTTATATAAACATACACAGTAGATCAAAAAGTCAGGCATTTCTTTATGGCTTTTTTCACTGAGGTACTGTTCAAACATCCAGCAAACAGGATGCAAGTGTTTCATAGGGTATGAAAGCCACATTCATAAGCTTTACCACTAACTCATGACAAGTGGCAACAGACTGCAAATCCATGACTGTCTTTGCTTCTGTGTGATGGGTCTCAGTGCTAGCTTCAGAAATCCTCAAAGGCAACTGGGATAAGCACAGGAATTAGAATAAAAAGATCTCTCCATTAAAAGGACTGGAAAAATACCCATAACAATCCAGAATCTGTCAGGCTATTTTCTACAATTAACAGCAAACATTTGGAACTTAATACTTCAAGGCAGCAATGGAGTACAGCACAGCAGACACGCAGGACTTGAAACGTTTAGGTTAGCCCTTGCATCTGATCCTTAAGCGAAGTGCATGCAGAGGCTTAGAAAAGCCAAGCTGCTATTACAATACTACACAAGGTAACGTTCTGCAAGCCAAAGATGAACACTGTCAGGAAAGATGAGGTTGACAAGCAGATGACTTCAGTTGATGCCATAACAGACAGAAAAACCCTGGTGACCACAAGTTCATTCCTCAGCTGTAAAAAACTTTTTGCTTAAAAGCACATTTAGTTATACCTTCCCCTCTTTATTTTACATCAGGGAGAAATGCAGATGTATTAATAGTTTCCAGTACTTTTAACATAAGGGGAAGAGGGCTTACGTTAAAAGTAATTTTGCACATTCCTTATGATTGTTGTTGTATTTAGTATTCTATCTTTACCTCAGAAAATAATATTTTTGTATAAACCAACCATATGGCTTCTCCAGCCTAGACTTTATTATACCTATGCTACAAGTGTTTCTGCAATCAGTACTGTTATGGTGAAATAGAAATTCAAAATACACTCAGTTAACTGAGGTGTTTAAAATCCCACAAATCCACTCAGCAGGCTACAAATACTTGAGTTCCTTAAATTAGGATACAGCACAACGTTTTAACCTCAGAGCTTAGCCACATACAATTCATACTTTAATATATACACTTTAACATATCACTACTTAGATCAACAAATTCATCATCCCTCTTGACCAAGTCATCTTCATCTTCCAAGTCTTTCCAGGTGCTAGTGGGTAAAGCTGGTTTGACAGACTGTCTATGAATTAAAGCAAATGGAAACAAAGACGACAAACGGGCAGAATTTCTCAGCATTGGAACAGCATGTATGTTTCCAGATACAGCTTGGCTATGTTCTTCATCCATTTTTACCTGTAATCTTTCCACTTCTTCCATCAAGTCCAAAATCCTGGCAGCTGTGGCTATCGTACCACCACCATGTAGCTGAACTTCAGGAATCCATCGTAAATACCGTTGTGCCCAGACTCTGATTTCAGGCCCATCAATGCGAGGTAGCAGAAGACCATGATAGTCAACAGGTTTACTATGCCAGCTATCGTAAAATTCCCTGAAGCTATTAGGAGGTTCATCTGAAGAATTAATGAACTTGCCAATTCTTTTCCCCAAAATGTTTTTAATTAAATGATCTGTTTCCTCCCTGAAAAATCCTCTCTTCGGGGAAGATTTTGTTTGTGTCAATGGACAAGAAAGCTGCCTCTGATGCTTTAAAGAGAAAAAAACATACAAAGATAAATGTTAATGGGACAAGAAGAATGTCTTAAGAGAAAATAACAATATTAAATTGTATTCAGAAAATACTTGCAGTCACTGAAGTGGCTTAAACACAGCTACACCTTTGCTATAGTGTCCAAGAACTGTTAACTCTTCAATGGCTAATACACTGAATATTTCACACAGATTATTTTGAAGATACTTCACCACTATAGTAGCAGGGAAAGGAACACTGAATAAAGCATGCTTGTATGAAGAGCATTTTTCTTTTTCAAGAAAGAATTACTTTGTGTGGCTAGCTTAAACTTGGAAATATGTATTTGATTTTGAAGGTTAATTTGTCAGTTCCTCATTGCTTCCCACCACACAAGTTTCCTGCATAATGCTGTAAATCACACTAATAACATCTCACTTGCGAATGCTTTTGTACCAAACAGAGTTTAACCAACATAACAGGGAAACTGAAAAATCAGAAACAGGTAGCCAAAAAAACCCTTTCTGCTGAATTTGTACTGTTTTTCAGTAATGAGGTGATCCATCTATAATATTAAATACCCTGGACAAATTTTGTTTGTTCCTGGGTTTTGTGTTTTAAATGCATGCACACACTCCCATTACATTCAAAACAAATTTAGGGAGGCAGCTTTAAACCTGTTATGTATTTCAATTAAATACTCTGTGGAACAATAAAATCAATTCAACCATCACTACAAGTCACTGGGATGTTAAGTCCCATGAGAAGTTATTACTGTACTTCCACAAAGCTACTATGAGGAAGTCTAAGTTCATGGCTATTTACAGCAACTGTAAAAATAGTGATTAGAAAACTGAGGAAGACAAGCCACATTCATAAGACACAGGTGAGTCTGAGGTGTACATAATTTGCCCATTAACTGCTGGCACTAGTGCTTCCACTAAGTACACTGGAAGTATGACTGAGTTATACCTTTATTTTGAAATGATAGAAGTAACAGGTTAAGCAGAAAATATCTTACTTTGCATCGTGCAGTTTTCCGTTGACTTTTATCTGGTTTTGGCTTCTCTGCATAAAGAGGGTTGTTCAGAAAAGCCTGGGCCTTGGGATCAAACTGCACAGACCAGTCCCACACAGTCAGAAATCTGAAAGGACCACTTTGTGTCTCGAGGCTTTCACCAGTCTGCCAAAACAAACAGGTCACAATTAGGACTGCTATAAAGGAGTTCTGACCAAGTCAAGGTGGAATTAAGAACTGGCTTTTCATAGAGAAGCCCACAGAGTTGCAACACACTTGATTTCTACATATTCAACAGCTGGACAAAATTATTAGATGTAAGTAAGTAAAAACAAAGGCTACCTGTATAGTATTCTCTAACTTAAGACAGTATTTCAATTCAACTGTGTAATCAGACACTACCAAGAATGTCCTTCACAGCTGAAAATGAGACAAAAAACTGAGGGGAAAAAACAAAATTGAAAACTGGGCAGGAAACAGACACATTCTTCAAACATAGGGTGCATGTTAGAATTATGGAATAAACCTCTCCAAATTTCAAAGTTAACTGCAGCTATGTAGTGCTGCCAGTTTAAATGTTATGGTCAGTATTTTATACACAAGTGGTCTCAACTTTTTTTTTTAGTCTTTGTTCAACCTTGCAGAGGATACCCCCATTGCTTCCAGCTTCTTAGGTTATAGAAAAGCATAAACCAAATGTAAAGCAACATTCAATAAGTGTTGATTTTGGAACAGAACAGTACATAACGATTTTGTAGGTAACTTATTATGGACAACAGGGATATTCTCCTTCAGTTAAAGAGCTCAATTTTCAATGGAGAGCAATGAACATGAAAATACAACCCCCCATTAGAAGTAATTTGAGTTATTTTCATGTTGTCAGAGTACTGAGCTTGACTGCATACAACTAATATTGCACTCATTCACCTTCAATGCATCACATTATCCTTCAATTAAATAGGAAAAAAATAGGAAAAGGCAAAAATAAGCATGCTGCTAGTGCCTTTTTTGAGCATCCCTAGCTCATTGGTCAAACCTGTTCTCCAACACATTGCATTGACAAAACAAACCCTTACCGTATTAGTGTCTTTTTGATGTTGCGAATTGAAGAAGAAAGTGCTAAAAATTGGCACATAGAGGCTGTCTGACAAGACAGTTAAGTATGTTTCTGTGAACTCAAACGCTGCAGGATACTGTTGTACCAACTGCCAAACACAATCTAGCAAGAGCAGAAAAACAGGAGCCTAAAAGAAAATATTGCATCTGTTTCAGAAAGTGTTCTATCACACAGACCAATTATATTACAGTATTTAGTGCCCCCAAATACAAGTCTTAAGGAAAGTAATCTGGTGAACTACAAAAATTGCTGTAAGTAACTTAGGCTGAACTCTGAAGTATCATCCCTGACCAGCTTTTGATAGAAATAATTAATACTTTCTAATGAGTGCAAATTCAGGTTAACTCACTATAAAAGGCTGCACAGCAGCAACTTTCACAGTTGACAAAGTACTTCTAGTTTATAGCAATTCTTGATCAGAACTGAACAGTTTACACCTAGGACTTTCTTTTTGTATAGCGATCTGATTTATTCCCCAAATACAAACAAGTAGAAATGAGATTGCAGCATCTAGAAATACAGTATAAAGCTAAACTCTAGATGTGACAAAAATGTAATTCACTAAGTAATTTATATGAATTTCACTATTTAACAGTTTAAAAGTACACGAGATACATGTCTTTCAAAATACTCCCGGATCAGAAGTGAAATTAGTATTCTTTTTAGTTTTAAGGACATTGCTGAACTCTGAATAGCAAAAATAGTAACACTAAAAACACCCAGCCATGAATCAAAATGTAGAATAGAAGATCCTCAGAGCAATTAGAATTTCTGGGCTAACATCTGAATTTCTCCTCACGCTAAGTAAACTTTTAAATATCATGTAAAGAAAAAAAAATCATACCTCTTCTTTGTCACTTTGATGCAAATGGTTACAACGATCCAAAAAGCCATGTCCTCCAATTACCCATTCCTTCTGAATAAGGCTCTGAAAACCTGACTTTGTTCTGCTGTATGAATCCATCATCACTTGAACCAGACTGGAGATTACACAGCACAGATCAGTAGCACTCTCTTCTACAGAAGAGAAGAAAAAGGCTACATTGTCTACTAAGCCATTTCTAAAGTTTTTGTTAAGAAATCAAAGAACTACTGGCTTTACTGAAACAAAATTGTACTGCAAGCCCAGAGAAGCACATTCCTTCCAAATTATATACCCGAATGGAGTTAAACTCATATTTCTAATACTTTTTTTGTGAAAACTTAAGGGTTTTTATGTACACTTATATCAGGATAAAACTTTGACAATTATACCTAAAAAGAAAGCTTTTAATACTGTAACTTCAGTCCATACTCCTTCCAGTCTACTACAGTGCACGTATTATCCCCCTGCATTATGCAACCAGGGCAGCTATTCAAGTCTACCCCTCCTAACCTGCATACATCTTTTCACGAGGTGTGGCTGTGACTTAAGTATCCCTAAACATACACACATGGAGTGTGCAGCAGCACTGAAACTGCTTCCTCAAGCAATAAGCATGCTCTACCATTCAGGTGCCTTCTAGAAGCATCTCGTAACAAGTTACTCAAACAGCAGTGTGGGGGAAAAATCCCTGAATTGACAACACAAAAATAGGGTAATGGTTGACATTAAGATTGTTTTTTGTGTGATTACTTTCCTCAGTCTAGGCAAAGAGCTCAAGATGTGTACAATAAACATATTATTTAATAAGGAGATTGCATATTATTCAGCATGCATCTAGAACAAAGGCATCCTCTCAGATAGTTCTTGTGTTCTAAGTTCTGTGTGTAACTCCTTCTCTTCCCCACCTGGAAGTACAGCAAAAGGTCCGGAAGACCTTTAATGAAAGCACATTAGGATAAGAACACATAAGAGGTAATGACTTTCATGCAGATTTATAAGCAGCTTACTCATTCATAATATATTGTTCTTTGCCTGGAACTATACTTAAAGTGTTTGCTTTTATTTTGGTTGGTAGGGTTTTTGTTTGTTTCTGCTTTGTTTTTAAGCTACAGGAAGCATTTCTAGGAATGTGCGAGCTTTAGCATACCTAAGTAGCAGATGCTTATGAATTGGACGAGGTTTTCCTGTAGATTACAAGCTTACAGCTTAAGCTACATTTAAAGGAGATCAGAAGAAAATGAAATGTAAGATACCTTCCTAATATATATATTTCCTGATTTTATATATTAAATAGGATAGTCTCATGAAATACTGACCGATAAGGAGAACATTTGTATGCTGCCTTTCCAGACACTCAACAACTTCTATGGCTTTCTTCAAGACTCGCCTATTGTGGTACAAAAAAGATTAAGTGAACATCCTAATCGCACTTTTAAAAACAAGTCTTTCACATTAGTCTCCCCTAAAAAGGGGAGAAAATATCACACTGTTGAAGCTTGCCTAGTCCTTTACAAACAAAAAGTCATGCTCAACTTCTGTGAATTAAAAAATATTTAGTTTCAAGACTTAAGAGGTATTTTATCTGGCAAAGAATCATGTATTTCCGTATTACCTCTGTGCATTCATAATACAGTACTCTATTCTGGATCAGTATAAACTGTAACAGACTAAAGTGTTGTTATTGCTAAAATCCAGACCTTTATCCTGAAGAGATGGTACATTGTCACATGGTCTGAACTTTTGGGTAGACCTGTGCGGTGTCAAGAGTTGGACTTGATGATCCTTAAGGGTCCCTTCCAACTCAGGATATTCTATGATTCTATGATTGTCTCACCTACTTTCAAATCTACTATAGTATGTTTCTCCCACAATCTTTCTGAGCACCAGAAGGATCAGCACCCAGATCTTGTAAGCAGGCAGACAGTATTTATTCAGAGAATATCATTAAACTAAAATGACAGAGGAATTACAGACCAGGTAAAACCAGATTTAACAGGGTTGGTTTCTAGTCCTAACTTCATAAAGTTATTTTCAGCAGAAGTCTGCACAGAAACTAGGATTCTAGTAAAAGATTAGGTCTCGAAGCTGACTGTTTATTTTATAAGTGTGGAATTGTTTGATTCTTTGTTTAAGCATCTAGAATAGTTAAGAAGGCATTCCTACTGATTCCAAGAAGCTAAGAATAGACTAATCCAGGAAGCAACTGGATCCAAGTATGGAAGCAACCAGTCTCAAAACAACTTAAGGATAGGAATTTGGGATAGTAAGTACTTTTAACTACTTCTAAGTTACATCCATGCATTTCTCAACATATAGTCTTCATTAGTACCTCTCATTCAACTTAAATTCAAGTTCTGGAATAATGAACGAACACTAAGGTCAATATTTGGTTATTATTTAGAATACAAAGAACTGAAGCTGACTGGAGAAAACCACAGGAATACTTCATAGTAAACAAGCCAATCACAGAATAAGCTGACAGACAATTAAGCCAACACAAAATAACACTAAAAATAAAACAACCTCAACATTCCACTACAACAAGCCTTGCGTTAAGCCAACACCATTCCAAGACTTACTCACTGTGGACTGCTGAGAGAAGAAAAAGAACTTGAGGAATAATCAGGAGAGGAAGGGGACAAAACTGAGAACAACTGTCATTTTATAAATCTGTGGTGGGCTAGCATCTTGCAGTTCATCCCATCCTAAAGGATATTATAGAAGTAGAGAGTACAGAGAACGGCAAGGCTAGTCAGAGACATGGAATTGGTTTCATGCAAGAAAAGATTCTTCAGTTTGGAAAGAAGGTGACTAAGTACAGGAGGGAAGTTACTGATCTGTAGCTTTTCTTATAGGTTCGTTGAATGAGTTTAGTTGGAAATGATCTGCTGCTTCCTACATCTTTTAATGTGGGAGGCTTAACACAATTGCACACTGCAAAAATACTGTCATCTCGTAGAAATAAGATATACATAGGACCGTAAGTCTGTCTTCATTTTCTTTCCTACTGGAAAGGTGAGTAACAGTTTCTTGAAATACAAAGATCTCTCAGAAACACTACAAATTCCTTTAACAACTTGAAACCCAGAAAAATATGGGTATCTATAGATATAGCAAACCTGATAATCTCCAGCCAGTTTGTGCTCTCCAGTAACGAAAACCATTTCACATCAGTTGCCCAGAAGTCTGCACTATTATCTGAAAAAAAAAGTTTACTTATTTGTAGTGCTACTTAATAGCCATCCATTACATTATTCCTCAATTATGAAGGGCTATAAGACAATCAGTAATAAGGAGTTAGTAAATCATGATCACCAGGAAAGTTGACACTATTTATAATTAAACCAATAAGTAAAGTAGCCTTACAAATACATGCACATGTAAAGCTTTGTAGCACAACAGGCTTTTAGAGTAAGTACGCTGTAGGTTCATAGTAACCAGACCAAGTAAATAAATCTGATGGCAAAAATGGAGAAGTATAAGTTTAATCAGAGGAGATGAATTCTTTTGAGTTCCAGTAGCCTGGACCTTAAAGCACGAGCTATACAAAGACTAACATAAGGAGGTATGATTTTGAAAGTCACCACTATTGGAGCCAGAAATAAGTGGATTTTAGAAGGGAGTTACACAAGTTTATGAGATGGAAAAATACCAAGACAAGTGTTAAGCAGTTTTCACCGCAACTATAAAAGAGGCATTAAAACATCAAAAAGGCAATAACAAGGATAAACCATGAGAATAATACCACAGTCATTTAACTCTTACAAATTTCTCTAGGATGTTTGTAGCTGGTTAAAAACAACAGAAACATCTACTGCTTTTATTTCTACTGAAGTCAATATTCAGAAACTGAAAGGCTCTCACTAGCCTATATGGTCAATTAAAACCAGAAGAGATCACCTTTCCTACATAAGACACAAACCTTTAAGTCCCAGGGTCTATGACAGTCCTACTAAAACAATTTGATATCGTTTGATACATCGTACTTCCTCCCCAACCCTCTGTGCCACTCTGATACTTCAGTTCTTCATGCTTCCATATAATTTTTCACCCAAGTCTCTCCATATGCTTCCAATGTTCACTCCCAACTGCTCTCTGCAACTTAAGTGCTGTAGTGCATCTTCAAAGCTCTCTAGTCATTTCTATTCACATTAAACATCATTTTTCTCTGATCTTTTCCGATTGACATTCAAGTTCACTTCCATATAAAGAACTTTAAAGTTAAAAAGTATTTATAAAGTATAAAAGTACTTTACTTTAAAGTTATACATACTTTAAGTATGTATATTACACTACTTCAAGACAGACACCATTTACTCCCCAGTTCACCTTCTTTCCATCCAAGTTTTGAATGCATATTTTTGAAGGGCATATTCTAAGTCTCATGTTCCATTTAGCTTATCATCACTATCTGAAAGACTTCTATTCCATTCTGAAATTGGTGCAAGAGTATAGCACCAATTTTTAGTCCTATCAAAAAAAGAAAACCTCCAAAGTCACGATGCCAAGGAAAAGAGATTTGTCATCTTTGCCTGCCAAAATATTACATTTTCACCCAAGATGATTACACTTCACTTGTAATATAAATGTGCATTAGTTCTCTTACATTATAGACAACATGGAATTCAGTTTACTTCAAAAATCTGAGTAGCTAAATTTGGTGTTGTGCTTTGTTGTATGTTTTTTGTTGTTGTTCCGTTGCACTGATTAGACTCAACTACTTGAATGTAGGCCTCTATAAACAATTGCCTAGTCTGGCACTTCCATTCCATCCAAAGTTATCTCCAAGTCAAAACAGGAACTTCTTTTTAAAAGCCAGAACAAAACACTTCCAGTTTGCTTTACCCTCAACCGTGGCATTTTTCTTAATATTTTCTTAATAACATTACAATGGAGAACAAGCTTTCCCTTTCTCCCCATCTTCTATGGGGAAGAAATACTTCACTAGGATTTGAGAACTGATATACTTGAAGTCTTGTTCACAGTGTGCAAAGAAATGGCACACACAGACTTCTGATCAGTCAAGCAGAACTAGTATTAGTCCTTGCAAAATTGTTCCCCTTATTTGAAATGTAAAAAGATACAAGTTTTCCAATCAAAATACTCTTTCAAGAAGCTACCTATTTGTTTCAGCTTTTTTTAATAAGGATTTTTTTTAATTTCAAAATTCTCTTCAGATTGGGCATGCATTCAGGAAATTTAAAACCACACTGAAAGTTACTGAAAACAAATTAACTAGGCATGCATCGAACAAAAATAATGGTTACTGTGTTCGGATTTTGAAAAGCAATGTTAAGGCAGATGATTCATGTAAGATCATAATTCTTATGCAAAAATTTGCCTGAATGGTTCTCACACTCCTAGTACTTAATGTTATATTCAGTGAACTGTAGTCTACTAACAAAATTTATTTAAAAGTTTTATGATAAAATGGAATGTGTATTTCCTTTTGTTTTAAATGTTGTAAATGTACTACTCCTACATTATTTTAACTTAGTGTTTTGTGAGATGTTGAGCAACTCAAATTCAAACCTTGGCCTTTTTCTTATAAGAGGGCAAAGTATTAGAAATTACATGAAAATACAGGCAACTGTTTTTAGCTCTGAAGTAATATGAAGGATTCACTATGAATTTGACAGTGTATTCTAGAAAAACATCTTCAGTATAAACCAATATCTCAAATGCCAAATGCCTCATATCCTAGACTGCTCTTCAGCGTCACCAAAATACTTACTGCAAATTTAACAAGCTATTCATGCTAATTAACATACAATTTCAACTTACCAGCTACAATCCATGTATTAAATCAACAGAACTTACATGCTGTATGTAGGGTACACTACAAATATACAGCTCCTCAGTGATGACCAGTTGCTTTATGTCTAACATCAGTAGCTTTAGGTGAACTGTCCTCAGCGTTCAGCATGTCACCAGAGGATACTGCAACACTTACACTCATTATCCTGTAAAGACCCACTTTTCCAAGATGGTCTAACTGCACATTTTGAACAATTGCAAGTTGGTGTGGAGCCTTTATTATGCTAGTATCTGAGATCCATGTAGTTTCATGGCAGCAAAATAGTTAAGGAGTCCCAGAAAAGAGCCTGAAAGCCTAGATTACACTTTCACATGGCTCCAGGTTCCACCCCTTCCAAGTGTACTTGTTATTTACAGTGGTTATGTACAGCTCTACAGCCAGAATGACAACAGAATTTTAATCAGGCTCATGCTTCCTACTTTTTTATGTGTAACTAGTTTACAACAAAAGCAAGGGAAAAATTAATTAGCATTTACTCTTAACTCTTGACATAGCCTAAAGGATTAAAAAGCTTAACACTGAGCATTCAATTTCTGTGGACCAGAGAGAATTCAAAGTCTCACATCAATTTCAATCCAGCTAATGTATTCAAACTAACATTTAAACTCCAGTAAGTCGCTCTTGAAAAAAGATTTTCAGATACTGTGACTGCTTAGCAAGAGGTACTAAGTTTAAGTACTACAGATCTCCATTAGTACACCAGTCCTAAGCACAGTTCTCATTTATATATTTAAAAGTCTGCTTTTAACCACCATCAGAAGCCAGACACCAATCAAGACAAGCAATACGTTCATTAGGCATGAAACAGCATTGTCGTGCCTTGCTTCTCAGTCCCTTTAGAGATTAACAAGTAAAATTTGCCTTACCTATCAAAAACAGCTGCTTGTATCTTGTGTATGCAGTCTGGATATCTTGCAGAGATGGAAGGCTGCTTGACAAGTCATCTGTCTTCAGGAGTTCATAGGGAGGTTTGCTAATTGTCTTGTAGATTCTAGATCAAATCATCAAGAAATTAAAGCTTTCTCCTTCACAAAAGAAACAATGCACCACTGAACTACCACCACTGAAGACAAAGTTAGCAGATATGGTGTGGGAAACAGCTGTAAGACTAAGTGATACACACCCATAAAAGTTAATGGCCTCCATACACATCTAAATACTGGTTGGAAGCTTATGACAATACCACCTACAAGCTTAGGACAAGTTTTGCTGCTCTGACCTCTTATACAAAGGGATGTTCATGCGTATTTGTGCAATTTTATGAATACTACAAAGAATACTTGACTTCTATTACTGCTTCTTTAGTAGGCGGTATTCACTGGAGGCCAGGCACCAAAACTGTTTTAATAGCAGGCTATATAGAAGTAAATCCAGAAAGACCAGATGGACAGAAACACCCAAATCTCCCAGTAGACACTTATTTTTCCTGACTTTTACCAAGTTGTATTCTGACAAGTAACTGCCAGGTCTGCTCATGAAACATGTGAATAAAAAGAAAATATTTTAATTGTTTTGATTCAAGACAGTATACCTGCCTTGTACTTCCTTACATATCTGCATTTTTCCCCTAGGAGGGGACAAAAATGCTAGGTCATATAAAGCTTTGATTTGGACTCAGAATAACCTCTGGAGCCTGAATGAGAGAGGTCATCTGTGAATACCGTACTTGAACAGATATATTAGTAAACATCTCTGTTGTCAGGCTGACTCTTTATTGTCAAGATTTGGGAAGAGCTACTCCAGCCTGTACTTCAGAAGCAAAGCTTTGCAGACACTTGGCCAGTATACAAGAGAGTATCTAGTTTCCTGTTTATTGTAGAACAGGACCCTGCTTTAAGAAAGAACCACAGGAGTCCATGTGAGAATGCAGATCATTGTACCTACTGGGAGATGTATCAGATCAAAAGAGAATAGAGCGAAAGCAATCATTTCAATTTGGAAATAGTATCATAATTGACAAATAATTTCTGGCAGAAGATCTGGTACTAAACAAACCATTTCAATAAAAGAAGCTGTTAATAGTATACATCTGCGGTGTGGTTGAGTTCAGATACTCATCACAATGGCTTAACACACCCTTATGGACAACTTGTGTATATATATTTAAATATTAGTGGTTAACCACCTGCACTCCACAGCAAAAAATACGTATAACAATACCTCCCACAAGTTCAGATGGCCACAGACAAGAGGTCAGAATATCAGTTATACATTGTTAGAGCTTACTGCTAGTTTTACTTTCACATTTTGAAACAGCATTAAGAAGAGACAAGACAAGTAAACTTCCCCATTTCAGAGGAAAATGATAAAGAACCTGCAGGAAGGGTCAAAAGCCCTTGCAAGAATAATTTTAAAAACAAAAAGAGGTTTAAGAGACTAATCAAGTTACCATCTATTAGTTCTGTATGATCAACAGGCTCCGTATCTATTATGAAGAAGCAAGAATTATAAATTGTATGTACGGACCTATCTTATAGCTTGCTCCTAAGAGAGAAGTTCTCTCCAGGACCCAAGTCACAAAAACAGTCAGGGAAAAAAGAGCACTAAGTCATTGCTGTAACTCCCAGACAGGCGACTGTGCTCTTAAAAGGATTTATGCTATGTTTGGCATTTTTGAAACTGCTGAGTAAAATCAGCACACTAACTTGGCTGAAGCAAAATACTGTCTTGCCACCATATAATCAGAGTAGCAAATGTGAACCAATAAATTGTCTCAGCCATTCTGGGTCACTTTATCTAACATTACCTAAGAGCAAGAATCTAGTTGAAAGGACAGCTGAGTTTACAAAAATTTAAAACCTCAGCTTGCAAATTCAAGTTTTGATACAAAGAGTCTGAATTTCACTTCCTTACAAACACAACTAGGCCTATCAGTTAACGATACTTTCACTGTACTTAAGACCTAAAGAATTTGGTGCTGCTTTATTTAATAAACCAGTTTGTACAGAAATTCTTCTGGTGTGTATATATACAAATACATATAGGCAAGTAAGCCTTCAGTGATGTTACAGTCCAGCACAATTTACAAGTGATGCTGTTAGGCCAAGGGCTTAAAACCACTCCACTACAGAGAACTACTTTTAGATCTAGAACTTGTTTCCTGATGCGTGCAAGCTTAAAGATATAGCATATATGGAAAAAGAGAAGCAAGGTCCATACCAAGCAAAGTGTTGTGGACAGAATAGCTATTACTGACCCATCCAAGAAGGCTTTTTGCATTTGTGCAGTACTGTCATCCTGTTCTTTGGGAAATGCAGACATTTTGAGAAGAGCAGCACCGTTATGGCAAGACCAACACCAAATCTGCAGAAAGACATTTACCAGGTGGATAAAAGTTGGTAAACTGTCCAGTACAAAATAGTTGCCTGAGTGACTGAGTCATTACAAGATGTTTCTTTATGCCGTGCTTTGAGTATTTGGTGCATTCAGTGAATCTATCAGTAACAGCACACTCCTACATTTGCACCCCAACTATATGTCTCAGTATACTGCATTACCACTTGGAAATTTTAAGTTAGGCTTTATACAAGCACAGGAAAATGTAAGTATACATAAGATATAAGATTATAACAAAACATTGCTTTCTCAACTGTGTTCATGGGTGAAAAATGGATCAAAATGGCTATGGCCAAAGTATTTTAGAAGATACTCTGAAGATGGCTGTTGTAACTAACTCACACTAGTTTCTCCACATAGGTGGTAGCATTTTTCTTACAGTTCAGCCTTGAGATAACTCAATAGATCCTGTCATGCCTTCCCACATGAACTGTTCATGAGAAGTCACCTAGGCACATGAAACACTCCACAACTGAAACAAGCTGTTCCAGTTTGTTGCAGACTTTCCCTATAGCAAGTCAGTCCTCAAAGTTTCTTATTTCCCTTAAACAATTTGAGTCACACCTCCTGCTTGAACCTCTTAAACTGATCTTTAAACTCAATGTGAAATTAAGAATCAGTATCCTTTTCATAAGAATTATGAAAGCCAAATTGGGAAGTTAAGAGTTCTGTGCTACCAATTTACACTAGCAAAAAATGCTGCATCATTACAGCCATACTACTTATCAGTACCCAAGGGTATTGGAGATATTCAACTCTGAGCATGCATAGTGCTCACCTCAATATCTAAAGACCATTTCAAGCCCTACATCCCGCCTCAGCTAGATGTCAGCTAGTACTCAGTCATGAAAAACAGGCTGATGGAAATAAAATTAGTAGTATGTGTGGAGTACAGGACATTAGGCATTTTATTTAAGTGCATGGTGCTTTGAATTGAATCAGACTACTCTGTTTACTCTACTCTGTTTAGGGGAATACAAAATACTGTGCACCTCTCCTTCCAAAACCTATTTTCCCTTCTATAAACTAAGTACTCTAAACATGACCTGTTAAAAACAAGTTCAAAAATAATATGCAGTAACATCTGAAATGTTAGTTGAATTGTCTTCTCAGTAGAAGCAGCCATGCAAATATACTTACAGGAATGCCTCTGCCTTCATACTTCAAGATAGTCTCTTCAGAAACACATATCGGAACAACAAAATATAGAGGCAACCTAAGATGATAAAAAAGTTTATTGCACTTGAGAACTGAAAAAGGAACATCTCCAAACTCCTTTTAACAACAGCAAGTGCTCTACCCCACATGATAATTACTTATTCACTCTTACAACTAGAAAAGTTTTAACTAGATAATTAGATTGTCCTCAACACCCTTGCTTTATTTCCAGCTGGATAATGTATTCTCTTCCAACCTTGAGATGTTATTTTCACTGCAACACTACCCTGCCTTTACAATGCTGCAATTAACTCCTACATTTAATTGTAACATCCAAAACTGATCATTAAGACTGCCTTGGCTCTCTCACTCTTCGACATTTCAAAAATACCATTGTAATGCTGGATAACTACTTCCATTTTTATTTCTTGTAAGCTGTTTTCATAACAGTTTAAAGATGCCATTTGATGTATTATGAATTTCCAGCATCAGACAGCACTTTTATGTTAAAGGGCCACAGAAGTAATGATATGTACTTAACCTCAGTTTGGGTCTCAAGACAGCTCCAGAATGAACAAACATGATATAGCTCTACTTTGAAAATTGGTCTTTGTTTCCAAGGTCTGTGAAGCTTTTCAGGAATTGACTACTGAACAGTAATATACCAAGTATTGTATAGATCTCAAAGGAATCACCTACAGATACTCCCTAGCAAATCTGACAGATGAACACACCTTTAACCTTCCACTACAGGACATGCAATTTAGTTTCCATTAGCGCATTTGCAGATATACTTCAAACCAGTTACTTGAGATACTTAGTCTGCCTCTGTCCCCAGCTAAAACAGTAAGAAACCTCAGTTGCATGTTAAAGTCTTACCAAAGTAAAGATATAAGACCAATAGCATCATCTTGACTGATAAGTGTAGGTACTATGTGTACAGATTTTCTATTCCACATTAAGGTGGTATTCTTCACCCCTGAAGATATTCAAAATTTGACAGATTAAGCCTGACCTAACACTGAAGTTCAGGGTTCTGTAAAATGACCTGGGGTCCCAAATCAAAATGGAAAACAAATCCTACAAAATGTTATAATGCTACCTCTTGATGATGAGCATTAATTTTTACAAGCATTAGTGAGATGTATAAATAAACGTCATCATTAGACAGGGCAAGCTTACTTTTCAGAAATTCTGTAGCCTTCATTGGTTGTCACCACTTTGTATTGCACATTCCCCTTGGTTCGCTCCAACTCATTGCGCCAGTCCTCAAGAGTATCAAACATGACTGTTTGGTTTCTTTCATCTGTTAGACATCAATTATGACAATTCAGATATTGCATTTTGTTTAATGCTCATTCTTTCATCAAAAACAGGAGTTTCCCACTGAAGACAGTATTTCAGGCATTTGATAAGAACGGAAAAATTGATTACAGCAGTTAGACTCAGTTAATTCAACCCAGATTTCTTCTGTATTTTTATTTAGCCACGTCAGCAGCAGTTACAACAGCAGGCTGATTTAGCCACAGATCTTAATTACAAGCCACAACTTATGGAGCAATGCCAATCATCTTAGACACTGGTCATAATTAAGCATCATGCAACACTGAAATAGCTAACAAATACCAAGCAGAGCTACAGTTTCCATGGCAGACATGATGGCAAGTTGAAGCTTTTTACTGTAAGAAGATAAAGCAGTTGAAAAACCTACAGCTGGAAACAGAACATTACAAGCTGTAGGAGACAAGTTAAAATTTGAAGAGTCATACCGTGAGACATGCAAAACCCAATTTTTAAAGAATGAGAAGTAGGCATTTATTACTGAAGACAGTTGTGAAATTATGAAGTGTGAAACACTTTAATGTTGCTGTAAAAGATTAAGCTTCTTCCACATTTGCTTAGTCTATACCTGGACAAACTTATCTTCCTGATGTTTGTAGTTCTAACTGAATACCAATTGCAGCTGAAGCCTCAAAAGCTACCTGAGCCAGTAACATACCCTTGCAGCAAAGAAAGCCAGCGTATCCTCAGGCTGCATTAGCAAAACCACTGTGTATGGGTTGAGTGAGGTATGGGTTTCTCAATTCAGCACACGTGAAACCGTGGCCAGAGTGCTGTATGCAGTGCTGGGCTCCCCAGTACAAGACAGGCACACTGAACCAAGTCCAGGAAAGTCCCACTAAGGGCTTGCCGAAGCACCAGATATGAGAGCCGAACACTGGGATCAGTCAGGCTTGGAGGAGAAAGCTGTATGGGATCTCAGTGTATATAAATTCCTGATTAAGAATGAATAGAGGAAACAGGGAGTAAAGAAGATGGAGCTAGACTCTCAGAGGCATCCAGTGACACGACAAACAGCAGCATACACAAGTTAGGATACAGAATATTCTATTTAAATGTAAGAGGAAACTTATTTGTTTCATTATTTGGCCATTCTCATAGCAGTTTGCCCAGAAGTGTTGTGGAATGACTATATCCTTGCATATATGCAAAACCCAAATGGATATGGCCCTGGAAAACCTCACCCAGTTGATCCTACTCTGAGGGATGCAAGGCAAGTGGGAGAAGGAGATGGGGCATGCACACAACTAACTGATTTCCAGTTTTCACTTAACTTCAATTGTTTGTAATCATGAAATATTTCAATAAGTCTTTTTTAACACCACAGGCACGTCAAAACATCCTTCTGCAAAAGGGGCAGGTGTTCCTGGTACACCAAGAATCAGGTTAACTCAAAAATGTACTGTTATGTCAGGTGAAGTCAAAGCTATGAAATGCTAGAGAATGAACTAACAACTGTTCATATTAAACTTTGCAGCTTACTATATTATTAGCCAAGTTTGATCAAGTGGGAAGGTTATGTAATAAGTTAACTATGAGATAAGGACGAAGTCATACAACTACTCAAACCTCATTATGCAAACGTATACTTTTTTGTAGATATCTGGGAGAAGCAGATTGCTTGTAAGAAGAGCAAAAAGGGAAATTCTTTCCATCAGTTGCAACTGCAACTGTAATAATTTAAAAATTAAGAGCAGGAAGTTTGGTTCACTGCAATGGTACAGAACACCATAATAAATTAAGCAAAATACTTTCTAGATGAGACTACTCTGGGCAGAAGCACATGAAAAGCATTTGCATACACTGAACAGTTTTCAATCCATACATACTACTCAGAAAATTTCTGTGCAACTCCACAAAGATCAATCATAGATGATTTAGATATTTTTATCAACAAGTAATTTTTCTCTTCTCATGCATTGTTAGAATCTTCAGAAGCAAACTGCTAACCAGGCAGAGTTATAAAGCAAGTGCAAACTCAGCTACTAAGTGTCCCAGACTGCTTAAGGAACTAACAGCATGCAACAAATACTACCTAAAAATATAAAAACATTTACCTGTGTTATTTGGGGCAGCTGATGCATAAGAGAACAAAAACAAGCGTTTAAGCAGCTTAGGAGTCTGGCTATGATGAATTATGCCACTGACAATCTAGGAAAGGACCAAAAATTAACACCCAAGCAGACTAATAAAACAGTGTAAACAGTACCACTTTTTAATCCTCTCTCCCAAAAACAAAGTTGTTCCATGGGTTCTATCCCCAACAGCTGAAAAGTAACTTTTGGAAAGCCTTCTCCATTGTCTGTAGAATGTACATATTTGACTCTGTGAGAAGCATGACACATATTAAACTTACAGAATGACTCTTATTATTTAAAACTACAAAAACTCCTAGTTTAGAGTTCAAATTAACTCAAAAGAATTCAAATTATCAGAAAAATAACTGCTTCCATATGAGCAAGGCTTAAGTTCATAATGCAGTAAAATAATATCTTGAAAACACAGAATAGCATTACACATTTGCCTAAGTTGAAGCTAATTATATGCAGTACTCTCAAACTCTACTTCTCTTCAAAGAGCCAGTGCATGTTTAATTGTTATACATGTTACATTAGTTTAAAAAAAATACTGAAATCTTTTACTCTCTCAGAAAGCACTTCAAATTAAAGGGATCTCTCAGAGTACACCATATCCTTCTCTGATCCCCAATGAAGAAATCAACACTCAACAGCAAGCTTAAGAAGAGGAAAAACACAAATGAAGTTACTATACTTACTCTTTTTACTTCCTCTTCTTTTGTGAATCTCAGGCAGAAATTAAATACTCTAAGGTCTTTACAGTAGATAATTAGCTTCTCTGGGTATTTTCTCAGTTGTCCAGTTAGAAGTTTCTTTTTCTCATCATAAACTAAAAAATTAAGTAAATATCAAAAAACTTTGTCATTACTTGGTAAAACTATCCCTGCTTGACACCTCAAAATTCCAGAAACTAATTCAAGCCCAAGTCAAAATAAGCACCATATAGCAGCATTGCAAGTTCTTGTGCTGATACACTCAAGGTTTTTTAAATAAACCCACTCAAGCTACTCACTATAAAATAGGAACTGAACTTAAGAGCAAGCCAGCTGCTCAGTGATTACCTCTGTACACATTCTGGCTGCACAGGAAGTTCAAAGTTTTGATAAACATAAAGAATTTAGCAGTTTTGACAAAAAGAGTCCCCAGGCAACCATCTGTATTAAGTTCCCTAAAAGATTTTTTTTTAAACCATCATAAAGCCTTGAAGACAACCATTTGTTTAGTTCTGTTTGAGTGTACCATTTCACATCTTCAAGTACAGCCAGATAGACCACTGGAAAGGAGAACAAATACTGTCTCACAACCATGCTTCAATATTCTCCCTAGCCCATTCCTTCACCAATTCACATCAACACACATAAATACTCTGAACACCAGCCCAGTCAAGCTACTCAATAAAGCTTTCCCTACTGCATACAAACCACCAGCCTCACTCTTGTGTACTCTTTTTTTTAAAAAGCAATACAGGCACACCTGTAGGCCCTGCTGCAAAACATCAAGTCCTTTTTGTTTGTCTTGTAAAGTAAAACTTCATTTTCTACCATCTTTGATATCTACAAGACATGAAGAATCTCATGAGTGCACCCTCAGTAAGTTTACAGACGACACCAAGCTATGCGCATGTGTCGATCTGCTTGAGGGTAGGAAGGCTCTGCAGGAGGATCTGGACAGGCTGCACCGATGGGCTGAGGTCAACTGCATGAAGTTCAACAAGGCCAAGTGCCGGGTCCTGCACCTGGGGCGCAATAACCCCAAGCAGAGCTACAGGCTGGGAGATGAATTGTTGGAGAGTTGCCAGGCAGAGAAGGACCTGGGAGTATTGGTGGACAGTCGGCTGAATATGAGCCAGCAGTGTGCTCAGGTGGCCAAGAAGGCCAACGGCATCCTGGCTTGTATCAGAAACAGTGTGACCAGCAGGGCTAGGGAGGTGATCGTCCCCCTGTACTCGGCTCTGGTGGGGCCGCACCTCGAGTACTGTGTTCAGTTTTGGGCCCCTCACTACAAGAAGGACATGGAGGTGCTCAAGAGAGTCCAAAGAAGGGCAACGAAGCTGGTGAGGGGCCTGGAGAACAAGTCCTACGAGGAGCTGGGCTTGTTCAGCCTGGAGAAGAGCAGGCTCAGGGGCAACATTATTGCTCTCTACAGGTACCTTAAAGGAGGCTGTAGTGAGGTGGGGGTTGGCCTGTTCTCCCACGCGCCTGGTGACAGGATGAGGGGGAATGGGCTTAAGTAGCGCCAGGGGAGTTTTAGGTTAGATGTTAGGAAGAACTTCTTTACCGAAAGGGTTGTGAGGCATTGGAACAGGCTGCCCAGGGAGGTGGTGGAGTCACCATCCCTGGAAGTCTTTAAAAGACGTTTAGATGTAGAGCTTAGGGATATGGTTTAGTGGGGACTGTTACTGTTAGGTCAAGAGGTTGGACTCGATGATCTTGAGGTCTCTTCCAACCTAGAAATTCTGTGATTCTGTGAAACAAAGATCCCTTAGACAAACAAGAGGTTATTGAGGAATGGCACCTGTACTGCTCTGCAGTACTACTGCTTAAATGAAGTTAGTACCTCCATATTTATAGGAAATAGTTGGTGCATTGGAATAAGATACTTGTACACCTATCTTAACCAGAGAGTTTGTACAGCATGAATCGCAGCATTTTGAAGGAACTTTTTCATATGTCTCAGCAAGGTAAGTAATCAAAATGTAGACTGGACAATAATCAAAATGTAGACTGGACAAGCTTCACAGGTGAAGCTGTATTCTGACAGATCTCATCTGCCATTTCATCAATTAACCTCACTGCAGTTGCTCTTTACAGACTGTCCACGCCTAGTTTCAAAAGCAAGAACACTACCTATTTTCTAAAACAGGTGTGGGTATGTAACAAGAACACTGGCATGAGAATGCATTTACAAGTATGACGCATGTTAAATTAAGAGCTGACCTACCTCCATAGATTTGATCTACACATTGCAGGGTTATGTCATTTTCTCCTATGATCTTATTCTTAAGTTGTGGCTCCTAAAACATGAAAAAAAAAACTCAGAAATCTCACACTAAACAGTAGCACCTTCTCACAAGTGAAGCATGTATTTGGTACATTTTAATATCAGTTTTATTTTTATAACCTGTGCAAGGGAGAACACTGAACAGTTATTAAATTACAAACAGATGCACATTATATAGGCATAATTCATAAACTGCAGATCCAGTTTGATTAAGTCTTAACTATGCCTGCAACGTAGATAGTTATTACTTTTCAAATAACCTCAAAGTATGCATTTCTATTGAGGGTCACTTTTTAAACTAGAATCATTGCAGTAAACAGGAAATACAGTAACTTGATGTAATCCAAGCCCTTTTTATGAAAAATTTCCTTGCTGTGGGAACCTGGCAGGAAGCAATGTCTTAAGAGAATAAGTATCCCACGTCTTCTTGAAATACATATTCCAACCTAAGAGTCAGATTTATCACTGGGCAAAATAAAGACAACTCAGTTCTGTCAGGCTCCCTTCACCTATACAATTGCACTAATTCAGAGGTTAAAAAAGGATATGGTGAAAAGTTAACCTACACTTAAACATTTATGTTAAATACTACTACCAGAAGGCTTATGGTACACTCCATGAGCAAATTACATTTTACATGAAGACAGCTGTGAACAGCCAATCTCATTCAAATGATGTCCAGGTCTGCGCAACTCTGTATTAAGTGACTAACACCAAACTTCCACTGAGAGAAATATAGTTGACCTCAGCATGCTACAAAACTAGGATTTAACAAGCTAGTGATAGAACAGAAATTAGCAAGGTCGCTATGGGGTTTAACATATACCTCATGTGCTCTGGGGAAAGGGCTCTGAAGCTTTGTCCAAATTAATTCTAGGCATTCCAAAAATCTCTATTTTGCTGCAGAAGCTTTAGTTCTCGGCATTAAACTCCCTGGAATTTTAGCTTGAGAAACTTCAGATGACAATCAATATGTCAAACTATTCTCATTCTTGTTCACTTTCAAAGTCATCCTGCACTCTTGAGAATCATAGCTAGCTTCTCCTTCACTTGTAACACCTGTATTATGTTCCTCTAAATTTCATAGAGCATCACACGCTCTGGCACATCCACAGAAGTGTGGTATTATCACTCCTCTTTGACAAAGTGGAGTGATAATGTTAGTTTGGGCATCTAAAAAAGTAAACTATACTCATTTCTAAGAACTGGGGACTTTTTAGCTTCTCTAGTGTTTGTCAGCTTCAAGTCTTCGCATTTGACACCTGACTCTGAAATAACACAGAGCCACAGGGCAAGCATTTATCTGGAGCATTTCAATTGTATATCAGCCCACTCAGTCTTGTGCAACCTTAGAATGGTTCTGCATATGTAGCCCCAATTTACAATTGTTTGATATTTCTAACACTTCAAACAACACTTTGACACTTCCACAATTGCAATTAGATGAGCAGTCAGAAATCAAGCTTAAACTAACCACAGATTTACCTTTCAAACCAATCCTTTCTTTTAACTTAAACTTTACATGATTACCAATTCACAAGATATAAAGAATTATGAACCACGTCTAACTGTAAGTGTCTACATACAGACTTTGGATATTTTCACTGAAATAGTCATTAGAGACTGAGGAAAGTTACATATAGACCAGATAGCACAGACTGATCCACATGCACTTACGATCATTAAACTTCCCATAAATCTATATGCAGTCTGTGTTCTTATATAAAGGAAAGGTAAGATTTAGTCAAAGAAACACTATACTTCTTCAGAGCCTGTTTGGTCATAACGAGAAGACTTGTCTTCCTACATTATCATCTGAAGCAGAATCATCATCAAGGAAAGCAATCTTGAAGTTTGTGCATACAAGTTTCCCACAGGTGCCACGATTTGACCCATCTTCATGTATGTACTTGTATACTGTGCTCGCCTCACATAGCAGCAGTTCACCTGTAAAAAAACAAACATAACATTAGTTGAAATAATGGTATGTCAGTTATCTCAAACACAGTATTTACTTCACAACAGTTTCTTGTAACTGTGTGCCTGAAGATAATTCATCATCATTAGGCAAAGACTAAGAGGTAGCTCCTGGAATAAGTACTCAGAGCTTCCCAGGCTGTTACTAAGATTTCAAAGTATGGACTGAACACTGTTCAGCTGAACAGATTTAGGAGTTCTGTATCCAGAAGCATGTCTATTATAGCCAACTAACTGGTAGAAGAATAATACATGCAGTAGCAATGAGACACCACGCAAACATATACCTGAAAAGAACAAATCCCAGGAAATATAGTTAATATAGTCAATGAACAATTTGAAAACTGTTCCAGTTTTCCACACTGCTGAACTCTTAACAATACTAAAACATCAAGCCCATCATAGTTAGTTTTTTGTAGCTTTGACTGGAGATGTTGCTGATTTTATAGGCCCAAGCACTATCTTAAGGTTCTCAAACAAATTTATATAAATAATGGTCAAGGAAATTTTACTATTCAAATTAGCAGGAACTGATCTTCAAGTTTAAAATAAAGAAAGGTTTTAATAGGTGAACAGTCAGACTAGTTGTTTCTAGAAAGTACAAAAATCTGACAGAACAACACATTTGAGTTTTTAGTTGTATATTATGTTAGCAACCTCATCTTTCCTGACCTTGAAACACACTAAGTATTTTTAAAAAAATAACTGCAAATTTAACAAAAAAATCTTAACAGTTAATGAAGCATTGAAAGGCCTGAACAGCTCAAACTAGAAGCAAAGCAACTAGAAGTTATGTCTCTACTAGTTCTTGGTCTTTGGTCCCAGGACAAAAGGCAAAGCCACCTTTAAGAAGCAGGACAAACTTAAGTATAGACAATTTGCCACATGCAGCTTTACCTGAAGATACTGTTCTCTATAGAAAATCCAGTTTTTATATTTTTTCAGTAATCCATGCAAATACAGATGCTTAAAATATTCAACCTGAGTGGTTACTCCCAGACCTCTATTTTACTACTATAGACACAGATGCCATTTGGGTGTTTGCTGTACACAAATTAGGATCTTTATAAGTAACAAAATACTGTAAATTATATAATTCTAAACATACAAGTTACCTGGTAATAAATGAGGATTTACTTCCTTTTCTATGGGTTCCTTTATCTGTATCTCCTAGAAAGAGAAGAGTAATTACTTCTTTGCAAGATCATATCTGTAATATATGCCTTCTCTTAAATTCCTTACATTCTAGCTAATATGAAAATTATGGAGAATACTTACGAACTAGGGACAAAAAGACTGCAGTACACTCTTCCATTTAAGGTCAGCAGTCTACAGGCTAGATAAGTTAAGTTGACACCCACAGCATCAGTTAGAAAAACAAAAAGGAAATGTATTACTTGCATAAGGAACAGACAAAAACAAAGCATTACTATCACTGTTCACAATTTTTCGGTACAGGGTATGCGTAAATCTGACGCGTTACATCATCTGCCAGAGTTCATTCAAAAGCTTTTCCACATGACTAAGAATTTGTTTCTAATGTACTCTTTGTAATTTTGCCATGCTTCATCCTTCATTACCCGTTTCTACTTCTCTTATATGCATTACTGCAAAGTTAAGTCACTTGAACAGTACTACTAAAATTACAGAGAAAGGGATTTCAGAATCCCAGAGTGAAGAGGTAAAACAAGTCACAGGATATCCTTTAGTTTGGACTCAAACTGCACAGAACAGATCTATTCAACTCAGTATCAGTTATTCTATCCTTGAGGTGCTGACAGTTGGGCTAAAAATCTCCAGCTGAGAGACTATGAAGCCAGAGGACATACTACACCCTTCCTGCTCAGCCCATCAGAACTTCCTCCTGCAGCCAGAGTCACTTCACACGCACTGGAGTCTTCATGGAAGGCTATTAGTTAATGGGAACCCCCCCGGGAGCCACAGCAAACTAATTTTAGTTTGTGACCAGCATCCAGAACCAGATTTTGCAAATCATGGCAAGCAATCAGAAGGAGACATAAGCAATAGCAGTTTTGCTGGATTAAACACAGAAAAAAAGCCCCTGAGAGCTTAAAAATAGCCTCCCTTTGCCATTCACATAAACACTTGCTCTCAAAGCTCAGAAGACCCAAAACAAAGCTTTAAGGAGACATAGCAAAATTAGAAACACCAGGAAACTGTCATGAGAGCAGCAGAGGCTTTCAAGGTAGGCTGACGGTGGTAAAGGTTCACAAAAAACAGAAGTGGTGGTGTCGTGAAAAAAAGTCACTAACCGTAGCTGGCAGCTAACACAAGAAAACAAAACATTTCATGGCCTTTGACTCTCAAGTCTGAATCTTGTACAAGTCATTTTTAATCAAAGTTCATGTTTTCAAGCTAAAAAATTATTATACAAATGTGGCTCAGGCAGAGCACTGCTGCATTCAGAGAAATATGAGTTTTCCCTGTGTTGTGTCTTCACCACCAGCAGCTCTAAGCTAAATGTTGGGTTGCCTAGTGTCTGTATAGCCGTGCCTTCTGTCATCACTGTTTATGCACCAACAAATGCAGCACTGTTCCCTTACAAACTATATGCTAACCATTACTGCTATAGAACAATAAAGTAATATACTAACTAGGTGTTTTCCTCATTAGCCTTTGCTCTGCAAGATCTCCTAAGACATGTGAGAACTTCTGGGTATACAGGAATAGCTTAAATTTCGCTCTTACAGATATGAGCATCACTATGTTAATGCTGTGAGAAAAGTAGACCAAAAACATTACCGACCCCAAAAAAGTCCTTTGAGCTCACATCCATCTTTTTTAAAGTGCAATGAAGCTTTTATAACACGTTCAAAATAACTTGCCTGTATGATAGAAGTGGTTAGAGGGTAAATTGGCTGTCTTCTGAAAGCAGCGAGAATTTTAATTAAATGCATCACAGCAAGAGACTTCAGTCAAACATGAACCAGAGCTAAGATTTAAAAATTCAGTTTCACTATTTGCTGACAAAAAAAAAAAACTGAAGTGCTTACTGCAGGTAGAATTCCTATACAACAGCTTCCAACCTCTGAGCCTCTAGAAGCAAGCTCTATTTCAGAGTCAACACGTGCATTCCCATAATAAAAGCACAGATATTTTAAAGACAGTTTTCATACATATGCACTAGGGATGGCTAGAATGCAAGTAGTGAACAGATGAATATCGCTAATGAACACATTCTGCCTCACTCATTTTCCAAGGATGGATATTAAAATGTTAAATTCTACTAACATAACATTTCGTATTTGTTCTTTTTAAGAGAGAACGCGAAGATCTCCATGAGGAAAAGCTGTTAGCTTGCACTGATTCCTGGTGAGTTATGTAGGAACCCAGAAATTCAGCTAGTCTTTCTTCTCAGTTTGAACTTCATTTTTCTAATGGTTACCACTTTGGGACAATACAAATCTTAAGACAGTCACTTTAGTCGGTCCTTTTTCCTCAACATCAGTTTAATCAGAGGCATGAAGTTTATGCCCCTCTGCCTCCCCTTACACCCAGGTTTGTGCACCTACATGGTGAGGTAATTCACAGTTCATAACATCAGGTGGGAAGTCTTTACTTTTGCTACGCTTGGTTTTCTTGTTACTGCCTATTGTTAGCAGAACTGGCTCATGGACAGAAGATGAAGAGAGAAACAACAACAGGGGAGCATCAGAAGCAGGTCTATCCCCTTCAACAAGTTGCTAAGTCTGATCAGGCCTTAAGAAAATTTTACCCTTTGACCATTTGCTGA
Source organism: Anas platyrhynchos (assembly GCF_047663525.1). Classification (NCBI taxonomy): domain Eukaryota; kingdom Metazoa; phylum Chordata; class Aves; order Anseriformes; family Anatidae; genus Anas; species Anas platyrhynchos. The sequence continues at coordinate 11,396,344 of NC_092621.1, forward strand.
AATTAAGGACACACAAACCACTCGAAGTCAGACACCTCTACGTAGATGTTTCTTCACCTGGAGTTCCTCATTCCAAGTGCCCCAAGCAGCATATTTGTAGTTCTTACTCAAGACACAACACAGAAACCCTATTGTCAGGGCTATCTAAAAACAGATACCCAGAGGACACCATGCAAGAAGTACAGATTTCCCCCCAAAAATTACAGAAACAAAGACCTCTGCTTCACTGGAGGCTTTATAGAAGCTTCTTACTTTGAGGTGCTTCCCACACTTACGATGGACTATGTTCCTCTTTCCAGGTTATGAGTAAATAGCAAGAGGCAACACATCAAAACCTTATAGTTATTAATTTTAACAGTACAGAGTACCCAGTAATACTGAAACTGCAGGCTGAAAGCATGTCACACCATACAGATTTGTTATTCACCATCCTTCTCATTAGCCCAAGCCAACCTCAGCTGAGCAGAGCACAGCACTACAACAACCCTGAAGTGCCCAGGACAGGGGCACCATGCTCTGTGCACATTCTCTGCTTCAAAGAGAAGCAGATAATCATTTGAACCTGTTATTTGCTTCAAGAGCAGCAAATAATCAAGAAAACAGTTTTCTTAAAGGCTCACCTCTTCTATTATGAATATTTAGACAGCCTAGGGATTTACCCAAGTACAAGGAACAACCGCAGTTCGCAATACCCAGGGACTCCATTCAGCTCTCTCTGCAAAAAATACTGCAGAGGGGCTACAGGGTATTCCCCAGGTCTGTCTGGTGAGGTAACTTTTTACCAAGTGCTGAAGCATATGAAAGCCACAAACATCAAGCTCAAGGCAGTAAGGTCAAGCAGCTGTTATGCTGCATTAACAGGGTCCTAACAGTTCGGGCAGGAGAGGGATCCCACATCCTGTTCTGCATCCTGGAGACTCACCACAACTGACAGCAATTCCTCACCTCCCACTCCACAGGGAAATAAACTGTGGACAAAAAAGGGGAAGAAGTGAGAAACATTCCCTATATGTCTGCACCCAGATTACTCTGATTTTGTCACAAAATTAAGAATTTCTTTGAAAAACTTGCGAAATATGTATAGAGGCCTAATGATACAGGATATTGCTCATCACTCATGCCAGAGAGAACCATATACGTGGTCTGTTACAGCAAATTACATGCTGTAAGCTCTGAACCTATCTTACGCTACAGTGAAGTTTCCACTTGCCCATAGCCTGACATCTTTGCCAGAGGTAATTCCAGCAGTGGAAAGCAAAATTTTAGTAAACATGCTGGGGAAAACAACATTTATTAGGCTCATGTCATGGAGGAACCAGTTATCACTTCCAAGGTTTCAAGAGCACTGGCTGAAACATCTGTTCTTTCAAGGCTGACAGCAAATACTGCTGTGAGAACGCAGAGTATTTTTAGTATTATGTAGCTTTCACAAGTAATCACTCCGCGGAACACCTCTACATTATGCTCAGGCTTGCTGTGAACTTCATTTTGATTATGGTTTTCTCAGCCCTTTCAGCCTTAGAGTAATGTATAGTTAAGAAAGCTATCTTTCAGTTGTAGGTTAAACAGTATAATGAAATACTTGCAAGTTATTGTGCTAAACAAGTGAATGTGCTATTTCTGAGCAAAATAAATCAAATGAATGTCTAACAGCTCTACTGGAATTTCATAGAAAAACAGAATACTGAGAACACATTTAGCATATACAGAGCATTCAGAAGCAAACCAGAATCCATGCTTGGTATTTTCTGAATGACTTCCTTGATCAAGCAAACCTAATCCCATGTTGTATTCTGTAAAATCCAGGGGAGACACTTACTATATTTCAATTAAAATAACACTGAAAATAATCTCTAAATGCCTGTTTTCCTTCCTTCCCTAGCTCCATTATCCAATAGCCCATTAGATCATAGCACATGTTTTCCATGGCTGTTTCATCTTTTATCCTTTCCTCTTTCCTTACATTGTTCTCTTCATCTCCTCTGACTTCAGTGCCTGGCTTCCCCCACGTCAATTCAGAGTCCAGCTGCCCACTTCAGCAAATTTTCCTCCTTACACCATGCTTCACCTCCACTACTAATTCAGACAGAGCATCGGAACACATAATACAGCACAAAGATTTACAGGGAACAAGTATTTGTGGGAGCCCATATTTTCATGGGCTACTTAACTTCCACGTACATTCCACACAGGACACATTCTGCATTTAATAAATAAGCAGCAGCTGGCACCTCTTTCAAATCCTGCTTTGACTCTACACACATACCCATTCACAGAGCTCTGACTGGGCAAAGCAACCACTGGGCACCATTACAGCTGTTCTGAAATTATATGGAAGAGCATTATAGGATTTACAAGCAAGAAACAATTTTTGTTTGTTTTAAATTTAAGGGCAAATGTAAGAACTAAAATCTTTCACATTACTCCTTATAGGATATAACTTCTCAGAATGCACACAAAAATAAGCAGTAAGCTTCAAACCAAATTTGACACCACAAACTTTATTCAAATTGAGATTTTTATGGGAAGCATGATCCAGCTTGTTAACCTTGCATGGCTTTTCCATTTTGAAATTTTGAAGTTGGAAAACCTGAAATAATTCACTGGTCCCGGTTTCTGTGTCTCTATAGACAAACAGTCCTAGCCTGTGATCAGACATGTCAAAACATTGACTCTCATACCCTAGTGCTCACCCCATTTCCTGCAGGGTAGCCAAGTCTGTCCTGAGGGGAAGTGTGTCATTAATATCAACATCCTATGGGCTCGCTCTCAACAGACCTATGATTGATCTGTGGTTCCATATAGTAGAGCATAACTAGGTTATATTTAGTCAGTTGTCAAAAACTCCACTTTTCCAGACATCCTGGGAAACACAGCGGAAGCCACCTCACTTCCTTAATAAATAGGATTTTCTGTTCATACCTTACTTCCATCTTGCCATATGTTATTAACAGGAACTGAATTCCTGTTTCTCTTCATATTCAAACAAAAACCAAATGCATTTTAAAGCTAACTTGATTTTATTGAACATTACCTCATGTGTCCCTCACATGTGAGGAATGGTGGCTAAACAAACTGGGACTTGAAAAAAATTCAGCTCTACCTGCCACACTTTCTTATTGTGCAGATTCCCTAACCTAGAGCAAGGTTTCAAACAACTTTCCAGGCAAAGGAGGACAAGTCCAACATAAATGAAAGTCGCAGCATGAAGGACTACACTATAACACTACTATATTGCTCTGCATTGCATCGGAGGTGACTGAAAGTCCTATTACAAGTCAGAAGCATAGAGAGACAAAGCAAAGCCCTGTACATTCACAGGCAAGCCCACCACAAAGTCAGGTTCTAACTCAATATATCCTCAAGCTCACAAAGCCCCTGCACTGCACTTTCCCACCTTCTGACAGGGTCTACCAGAGGAAACACCACACTAAACATATCCATCATGCATGTACTTCCCCAAGCATCTGCTACTGAGAGAAGCAGGCTATCTAATATCTGCCCTAGCATGGCAATGACATTACCTCGACGACAGGTTCCAGTCGACCAAACTAGGAGGGACTGAGTTATTTCTTCTGTTTTACCTGTCTAGTCCCAGTTTTAAAACTCAAGATGGCAGTTAAAACATACATAAAGTTTGTGTTCAGGAGGTGGTTATTCTCATGTTCTCACAGAATACAGTTCCTTGACAGATAATCACTTCTGCTTATTTTAGGGTAGCTACCATGCTCTTCCAGATCCCCAAATAACCTCAACAGGTTTCACCGTATCTCTAAAGTTGTATTTCTAATCCGTGTAAGAACCACTCAAGTCTTCAGCTTCCTGTGTAACCATCCCATAAGGCAATTACAGGTTGTCAGAAAGGCAGCAGTGCCTGACAGGGCAATGAGTTAAACTTGCTTTACTTGCTACCAGTGCCTGACCTCAGTTTCAAGGAGCTTTTAGGCACTGCAAAAAGATGGTAGTTCTGTGGCAGAAGTCATGGCTGTATTTCAAAGTTTCCACTGCAATAGCCCACAAAGTCCTTACATGTAAGTGCATCAGGGAGATGGTTAAAAGCAACAGGAACAAATAAAAAACAAGTGAGGGCAAGCTCTGATACATCAGGATATTTCATTAAGAACCTCATCTTCCAGTTTAAGTACCTTCGTTATTGTTCCTGCAGCCATTGAGACCTGAGGAGTTACACTATAGTAGTTACCATCACGTTGAAGCACTCTTTATTCGTTGATGCCTTACCATACCACATATGACTTGCAACTTTTACCACTGGTCTTTTTTTTTCATGAAGTTTAATCATGCAGCATGCTTGTCTTAATGGTGAAATACCTTCCAGTAAGTCCAACAAGTGAAGCTCCTACTTTCACAAAAAAATCAGCTTCTAGAGTGTTTTTGTGTATTTTTACTATGTAAACACCTTGCTAAAATGAAAGACTGACTTCACACGGATTTATTGGCAGACTCAAGAAATCTTTGTACCTATTGTTTATATCCTTTTTCACCAGGGAGTATACAGAGAAGATAGAAAGCTTTTGAAGTAAAATTACAAGACTACAGGTCATAAAGCTGAGGAAAAAAAAAAATATAAAAACAAAATTGCTACCAGTAACAAGAAAATAAGCTTTAAACAGCACAGTTGCCTTGAACAGGCTGCAATAATCGCATGGGTGCTTCAGAGGCATTGAAAAATAAAACAAGAGTCTTCAAGGTTCTGTCAGTGATAACCCCAGTACTAATTAACAAGACAAGGAAAAACATATTCCTTTAGTTATCAAGAGGACAGAAATCGAGAATAACCAGTTTCCCACAGATCACAAAGAATTCTGAAGGAAAAACAAGGGCAAACGGCTAGTTTCCACGAAAATTAACCTTCCCGGACAACTGTTACTCGCCAGCTACCAGAACGAGCAGAGCCCAACCGCAGCGCTAACAGCACCAACAACACACCCTCAGTGAGCAAACCTCAAGCCAAAGCACCAACAGAAGGCTCTGCAAGAGAGGAGACTGAGGGAAGAAACCTCCCCAGCCCCACGGAGACCCCACAGCCCCACGCAGGACCCCCACAACCCCACGGAGCCCCCTCAGCCCCCGACCCGCTCTCCCCGCCGCTGCGGGGACCCGGCACCCCGCTCCGCCCCGCACCTCCGGGCTGACGTAGGACACGAAGGACGGCTTGGCCGCCTTGGCCCCGCTGCTCAACATGGCTCCGGCCGCCCCACCGCCCGTCTCTCCGTCCCCAGGAGCCGGCGGCGCCGCCACTCCCCAGGGCTTCTCCTTCAGCGGCTCCGCAGCAGGAGCTGCGGCATCCGGCGCACGTAACCGCCCCCGCCGGCCATTTTGTGAGGCACCGCCTCCCCGCCGCGCCCGCCCTGACTGGGCAGCGCCGCCATCACTCACAGGCGCGCACTCCTCCCATTGCTGAAGCCCGGCGTCGGCGCCGCCTTTGCGCAGCGGCTAATTAGCGCTGCTAATTAACCCCCGGCTGCTCGGGTGCTGGTGGAGGCTGAGGTGCGGGGCGTGGGCGGGGCGGGCTGCCCCGCCGCTGAAACAACAGCTGCCCAGGCGGCGATTTGCATGCGGGATAGACTTCATGGAAATATATATATATATTATATATATATATATATATATATATATATATATATTTCCCCCCCAAATAAAGCATGCTTTATTTTAGTGTCAGTAGGCTGTAGGACGTGGGCATCAAAAGGTTTTATTTGAAAAACAAGCAAACAAACAAACAACAACGTATGAAATATTAACGATAAGCATGTCTCATTTCCTCCCAGTCCTTTTGCTGTAGCGCTCCGCTTTATTTACTCCAAGCCCAGGTGTACAAAAAGCAAAAGGCAAAAGGAGTGCACGCACTTTAGCTCTATAAACACTGTCAAGACTCTAAGGCAGCATTTATAGAGCTAAAAGGTAGTGACTGGCAGTTCAGAAGGAAATTAATTCCCCTTCCTTCAGCCCGAGCGCAAAGAACGAGCAACCCTTCGGATTTAACCGCCTTCTGCCTAAAAATAAATAAATAAATGGATGAATAAATAAAAAAAAAAAAAAAAAAAACACACCGCGAACCCCAGAAAACTCGGAGGCTAGGTTTCATTAGCAGTTTCACAAGGGCTGCCCTGCCGCGTCATCCCACGCTCTCGTGTTT